>NW_011501067.1:25965-49052 GCF_000495115.2 Populus euphratica
TTGATCTGGAAACCAAGATGCCTAAATGCATGGCAAATGCCTCCTTTTATAGGCCAAAATTGGAAAGTATTGATATGATGACTAATTGATAAGTGGGTGACCAACTCTTGACTTAGTGACAATCTTTATCTTCTCTTGTCTGCCCAAAACATCATTGATAATGTTAAAATTGGAGTACTTCATGAAAGTTGTAGGAAATTATCTCAGCTTTCTTGTGTAAAACATTCAGCTCATTTGGACTTCTAGAACTCTAGATATAGGCCAAATACTAAACAATGCTCGGGCTGGAAGATAGATTCGGACTTCTTTGTTGTTGCTACAATTTGGACTTGAAAATGGCGTTTTTAAGTCTTGGGCTCCATATGAAAGTTGTAGGCCTATGTCTTACCTTTCCATCCATATAAAATAGACCTAAATCGGAGATCTACAGCTCCAGATATGACCCAATTACCAAACAGTGTTCCGGTTTGGACTGCACTAGCATCTCTTTTCTAAGTTTGACCATCTCTTTGTCCTTTCAATTTCAGTTCTTAAATTCATCAATCAATCCTTTCATTTATGTGATAGGCCTGCATTTAAATTGAATATTTACCATAAATTAAAGGTATCTTTATTATTAGATATATTATTATAAAACATGCTTTAGTTAAGGAGTTATTGATACTTCAAGTGCAAAATGATGACATAAAACCTTGATAAAAATACACTTTTAAATACTAATCAATTAGCAATTTGAATTATAGAACTTATTAAGTTAAATAAATTGTGATTGTGCATCAAAAGTGTCATTAAGTCTCTTATTTTACATATGTATTTATTGTTTTTATTTGGTTGTTTTTATAATAATTGATGTGTTTTTTTAGTAATGAAGTTTGTTTTAATGTTTCGATAGGTTTTTGGAGGTTAAATGAATTAATTCAGAAAATTCAATGTCGGAATTCAGAACAAAGAATTGAAGAGACATTTAGTTGAAGATTGAAGCAAATCTTGGTTCAAATAAGTGCTCCAAATTTGTCCCAAAAATCAATTCTATTCCAATTCTAGAAAAGAATATCATATGATTTATTTCAAGCCCAAACTTGCCTTATGTTGTGTGCAAACTTCAACCATTAAACACTCAAGGTTTCAATGTCAATCTTAGCCCAAATAATAAGTACATTTGTATACTTATTTGATGCTCAAATCCAGCCCAAAATCAGCCCAAAATCAGCCCAAAATCAACCCCAAATCAACCTTCAAATCAACCCAAACACAATCCATGATCTTACATGTCCACACAACAAATAACAATTGATTTATTTTGGGTAATCTATTGATCCAAGAAGGCAAGCACATGGATGGAAAGCTGAAGGGGATATTTTAACATTATTTTGGGTAAAAAAGAAGAAGGAGACACCTCATAAATGAGGAAGAAAAACGTGCACCAAAGTAGTTGTAAAGCTGTCTTGATTTGATTTTTCAGAACACCTTTCGGTGTTTTGCCCATAACTTTTGACTCAGGTGTCCAAATGAGCTGTTCTTTAATGATCTGGAAAGGTGACAGAATTGCCTATAAATATGTCTCTAATAGACTTCTCCAAAAAAAGCTTCTAAGAGGGTCGAATTGCTGTCCAAAGTTAGAGTCAGATTTGTGTCCGAATTTTTTCTGAAATTGTATTGTGTTCTTCTTTATAGATTTCGGTTCTTTAGTTTGTAAAACTTATTTTTTCAGTTGGATTCAAGTTCTTTCATGTTTATTGAAGTGTTCTTATATATAATCATGGTTGGCTAAACTCTTTCTTGGATCCAAATCAAGGATAATGGTGATTGAGGTGAGTTCTTTAGGATATGAATGAATCTTAATGTTTATCTTCTTATTTTCTTCATGAATGATTTATTATTGTAAAGAAATTTTAGAAATCATTTAGGTAATGTTATAATCTTGAATTTTTATGCACAAACTTTAGTTTTGGTATAGAGATTGCTTGATTCAATGTCTTACTTAATATGAAAGTACTTGTTCATTCTTAAGCAATAATCAATCTTCATCTTTCTAATCTTCATTGTAATATCTTCTGATCTAATATCACCATCATTGATATTAGGTTGAGTTATCTTATATATGTTGAAGAAATCACCAATACATCACCATTAAAATTGATTTGGACCAAGACTTACTTTTCTTGTCATTTAAAATCTATTTACATTTTTTTTTTATCTTTAAAAACAAATCCATCAATTATTTTCAACCAAGTTATTGTTAATTTAATTTCTCTTGAGTTTTTTTTTGTTACTTAGCTTAATTTCCAGATCTAGCTCTCTGTGGATATGACCTCGATCTTACCGAGTTAATTGCTACATCGCACACTCGTGCACTTGCGAGTTAAAACAAGCCGATCATAAAAAGCGGTCAAGCAATTTTGGCGCCGTTGCCGGGGAGCTAGCAAGCAAAGGTAACAAATTTAGATTTGATTATTGGAAAACTAAAAAAAAATCATATAAAAAAAATCAATGGGCTGGTTTTACCGCCTAAAAAAAAAAAATTACCACCATTTGAACTGATGTGTGATGCTAGTGATTTTGCGGTTGGGGCTGTTTTAGGGCAAAGAAAAGACAAGAAACCTCATGTCATATATTATGCTAGCAAGACTTTGAATGATGCTCAATTGAATTACACTACAACTGAAAAAGAACTCTTAGCTGTGGTCTTTGCATTAGACAAGTTTAGGTCTTATTTGGTTGGATCTCTTGTTATTGTTTTCACTGATCATGCAGCATTGAAATATTTGCTCACAAAACAAGATGCCAAACCACGTTTGATTCGATGGATCCTCCTACTCCAAGAGTTTAACATTGAAATTCGAGATAAAAAGGGAGTAGAGAATGTAGTAGCTGATCATTTGTCTCGTCTTTCAAGCTATAAGACCATAATTGATGAATCTCCAATAAATGAACTCTTTGCTGATGAAAATTTATTTTGTGCAGGTACTGTCTCTTACATTGGTTCTCCATGGTATGCTGACATAGCAAATTACCTAGCCACAAGTCAGATTCCTTCTCATTGGTCTAAACTTGACAAACAAAAATTCTTGCGCAATGTGCGCACCTTTTTTTGGGATGACCCCTACCTATTTAAATATTGTCCTGACCAAATTATTAGGCGGTGCATCCCTGATCATGAAATTCCAAGGGTCATTAATTTTTGTCATGCATTAGCCTGTGGTGGGCATTTCTCTTCCAAGAAAACCATTGCCAAAATCTTGCAGTGTGGTTTTTATTGGCCTACCATGTTTAAAGATGTTCATGCCTTCTGTGTTGCATGTGACCGATGCCAACGACTAGGTAGCCTCACTAGGCGTAACATGATGCCCCTTAACCCCATCCTTGTTTTGGAAATATTTGATTGTTGGGGGATTGATTTCATGGGACCTTTTCCAAGTTCATTTGGTTACCAATTCATCCTTGTAGCTGTTGATTATGTGTCTAAATGGGTGGAGGCCATTGCATCTCGAACCAATGACCATCGAGTTGTGGTCAAATTCTTGAAAGAAAATATTTTCTCTCGTTTTGGCATGCCCCGGGCTATGATTAGTGATGGGGGAAAACATTTTTGTAACAAGCCCGTTGGGATTTTGATGAGAAAATATGGTGTAATTCACAAGGTCAGTACCCCCTATCACCCACAGACTAGTGGCCAAGCTGAGTTGGCAAATAGGGAGATCAAGAACATTTTAGAGAAAACAGTCAATCCAAACCGTAAAGATTGGTCCCTACGACTAGTTGATGCTTTGTGGGCATATCGCACTGCTTATAAGACCTCTTTAGGAATGTCTCCTTATAGGCTAGTTTATGGAAAGCCTTGTCATCTCCCTGTTGAGATTGAGCACCGTGCATATTGGGCCATTCGGCAATTCAATGACAATGAAAATGAGGTTGGCAAAAATAGAAAGCTTCAATTGGATGAATTAGAGGAGCTAAGAAATGATGCATTTGAAAATGCAAAAATTTCAAAACATAAGATGAAAACTTTGCATGATAAACATATTCTTAGAAAATCCTTTCATGTTGGTCAAAAGGTTCTCTTGTATAATTCACGATTACATCTCTTTCCTGGGAAGTTGAGGACAAAATGGATTGGTCCATTTGTGATTAAATCCATCTCTGAGCATGGTGCATTTGAGGTAGAAAATCCCAAGAATGGAAATATTTTCAAAGTAAATGGTCATCGATTGAAACTTTATCTTGAAAATGTTGTGGCTGAAGTTGAGACATTGGATCTTGAAGATCCAATACCATTGTAGTATCAAAAGTAATGAGTTTTTATTTTTATTTTTATTTTCATTTTCATTTTTTTCTTCTTTCTTCCATCTCTTATATTTTCTTGTTCATGCATTCGGGACAATGCATTATTTTAAGTTGGGGGGTGTGAGGTTCTTTATTTTCAAAAAAAAAAAACATCAATGTTTTCTTTTAGTTGTGATATGCAGGTTAAAAAAAAATCAAGCAAGAAGTCAGCTCATGCCCAATTCAATCAGACATTCATCCTTGAAAACAGAAGGGGAGTAACAATTTTCTAATCTTTATACTTTTCTTCTCTTTCTCTTTTACATTGAGGATAATGTAAAACTTAATTTTAGATATTTCATTATGTTGAATGCTTGAGATAACCATGCTTGTTAAAAAAAAAAAAATACTTGCATTGGTATGTGAATGAGACTTGTTTAGGATCATCATTACCTTTTTGGGTTCATTATTGTGTTGAACATTGCATGCTTTAATTTGGGATAGATAATATCTTATAAAGCAAGATATAGCATACTTTTTTTTAAGATTACTGAAGTACATCTTTCCTTGTAAAAGTTGTGTGAGTTGTGTGAATATGCATGAAAGATGAGTATGATGCTTTACTTGTGATTATCCCTTTTGATCTAGTCCTAAACAAGGTTTAAGTAAATAGAGTAATAATCATTACATAAATAAATAAATAAATAAATGTGTACAAAGTTCTATCTACTCCAATGTTTTGAGTTGCTCAGTAACTAGGGGTATTCATCACAAATGTTTATCTTTACGTCAAACGGCAGCTTGAAATATGAGTATGCAAAGCACTTTAAGTTTGTGACTTTGTGAGTAACCGGGTGCATTCATCACAAATGTTTGTATTCGCGTCAAAAGGGAAGTGACTACTTAAAGACAAAAAATAAATCATATCTTCAAAAAAAAAAAAAACAAAGAAAGAAAAAAAGAAAGAAAAAAAATATATAGATATTTCTCTAGTTTGCTACCTTGTTTGTGTTGGTGAGAAGGGAAGATTACAAGTTGAGTTTTCGTATGAATCAATTATGTTGGTTGCACGATAAATATGACTGAATTTGGAAATTTTGTATGGATGTTTGATTTAGAGAATGTGAGTATGCTTATTTTTCTTTATTTGCTATTGTGTACACTAAGTTAAAGATACCAATGTTTGCATGATAGGTCCTTCAAGTGTGATGAATCGAGCCTAATTATGATTGTTATTATTCTTTTTATTTCAAAGGTTTTATGTTTTGTTTTGCTTGAGGACTAGCAAAATCTAAGTTGGGGGGTGTGATTGTGCATCAAAAGTGTCATTAAGTCTCTTATTTTACATATGTATTTATTGTTTTTATTTGGTTGTTTTTATAATAATTGATGTGTTTTTTAGTAATGAAGTTTGTTTTAATGTTTCGATAGGTTTTTGGAGCTTAAATGAATTAATTCACAAAATTCAACGTCGGAATTCAGAACAAAGAATTGAAGAGACATTTAGTTGAAGATTGAAGCAAATCTTGGTTCAAATAAGTGCTCCAAATTTGTCCCAAAAATCAATTCTATTCCAATTCTAGAAAAGAATATCATATGATTTATTTCAAGCCCAAACTTGCCTTATGTTGTGTGCAAACTTCAACCATTAAACACTCAAGGTTTCAATGTCAATCTTAGCCCAAATAATAAGTACATTTGTATACTTATTTGATGCTCAAATTCAGCCCAAAAATCAGCCCCAAATCAGCCCTAAATCAACCCCAAATCAACCTTCAAATCAACCCAAACACAATCCATGATCTTACATGTCCACACAACAAATAACAATTGATTTATTTTGGGCAATCCATTGATCCAAGAAGGCAAGCACATGGATGGAAAGCTGGAGGGGATATTTTAACATTATTTTGGGTCAAAAAGAAGAAGGAGACACCTCATAAATGAGGAAGAAAAACGTGCACCAAAGTAGTTGTAAAGCTGTCTTGATTTGATTTTTCAGAACACCTTTCGGTGTTTTGCCCATAACTTTTGACTCAGGTGTCCAAATGAGCTGTTCTTTAATGATCTGGAAAGGTGACAGAATTGCCTATAAATATGTCTCTAATAGACTTCTCCAAAAAAAGCTTCTAAGAGGGTCGAATTGCTGTCCAAAGTTAGAGTCAGATTTGTGTCCGAATTTTTTCTGAAATTGTATTGTGTTCTTCTTTATAGATTTCGGTTCTTTAGTTTGTAAAACTTATTTTTTCAGTTGGATTCAAGTTCTTTCATGTTTATTGAAGTGTTCTTATATATAATCATGGTTGGCTAAACTCTTTCTTGGATCCAAATCAAGGATAATGGTGATTGAGGTGAGTTCTTTAGGATATGAATGAATCTTAATGTTTATCTTCTTATTTTCTTCATGAATGATTTATTATTGTAAAGAAATTTTAGAAATCATTTAGGTAATGTTATAATCTTGAATTTTTATGCACAAACTTTAGTTTTGGTATAGAGATTGCTTGATTCAATGTCTTACTTAATATGAAAGTACTTGTTCATTCTTAAGCAATAATCAATCTTCATCTTTCTAATCTTCATTGTAATATCTTTCGATCTAATATCATCATCGTTGATATTAGGTTGAGTTATCTTATATATGTTGAAGAAATCACCAATACATCACCATTAAAATTGATTTGGACCAAGACTTACTTTTCTTGTCATTTAAAATCTATTTACATTTTTTTTTTATCTTTGAAAACAAATCCATCAATTATTTTCAACCAAGTTATTGTTAATTTAATTTCTCTTGAGTTTTTTTTTTGTTACTTAGCTTAATTTCCAGATCTAGCTCTCTGTGGATATGACCTCGATCTTACCGAGTTAATTGCTACATCGCACACTCGTGCACTTGCGAGTTAAAACAAGCCGATCATAAAAAGCGGTCAAGCAAGCAACTCAATTCTAATTTACAAAGAACTCCATTGGTAAAAATATTTTTATTTAAGATAAAGAAATGGAAATTTGTATAGGTAAGTATCGCATGTGGGCAAGATATATCGAGGAGTCGTGAGAGTGAATGTGATGAATTGATGTTTTTTTTTAATTACAATTCACATTATATATTTGAGATGAAATAAAACCATAAATAGACTTAGATAATAATTGGACAAATGATGGTTTGCAAAAAAATAACCTTTGATTAAAAATACATAATGTGTGGTTATTCACTTTTGATCTAGTAAAAAATAAAAATAAAAATTCAAAATACATGAGGATATACATGAAAAAAAAGCCTAGAACATTGCCTACGTTGGTGGTGAAGGATCAAAATAACATGTGAAAAAGTTGGATGATCAAAATGTATAGGATTGATAAAATTAGCAACTCAATTATGATTGACAAAAAAAATCCATTAGTGAAAACATTTTTATTTAAGGTAAAGAAATATAAATTTGTATAGGTAGGTGTCACACGTGGGCGAGAGACATATCTGGGAGATGTGAGAGTCACCACATAATTGTTTGTTTTTGGGTCACTTGAAAACCCGAGGATACTAATTTTATCAGAGATTCTAATGGTAAGAGACTTGTTGTGGTTAGGGAAATTGTTAACACTCCAAATGCATATTACTTAAGATAAATTATATTGTATGGTTTTAAATGTGGTTTAAAAGTTTTAATGGGTTTCTAACCAATAGTCTATCTAGTGGATTGCGATTGAGATTTATTCATGGAATAAAATTAATGTTTCGAATTTATTATGGACTCGTGTATTTAAATAAATTCTAAAAAAAATTTTTTTGTTACTCATATATTGTAGTAAAAGATACTTATAATTAAAATTGGTAAATATGTAGAATAACTCTAAGAATTTTCTTGTCAACTCTTGATATTTAAATACCAGTCTTACTTGTAGGTCCAACATTTATATCATAATCTTAACCGTTAATTCTCTTAAATTAAAATTTCATTACTTATTAAAATATTGGTCAAATTCTCATGGATCCAATAAAATAATTATTAAATCCAAAATGCATGTTAAAAAAGAAAAAACATACCATGTATTTTATTTTTTCTTAAAAAATATGATTTCTCTATATATTTTTTTAGAGACTTGGGTATATGCAACATGCAAGAAGATATTTTTTATAAGACTATATTTGGCAAAAGAAATAATTTTTTCATGAAGTGAACTACCCAAATCAAACATAAAGGGTATTTATCAAACACACCCTTGAACCAAATAAATCTTCAAAACCAACAAACCAAACAAAGTTTAAAGACTAACCCAGTTTTAACCCAACCAAGTCAACCCAACTAGGTTGACTTAAAAACAAACCAAAACCAAAATAAATTAACCTTAACAAAAATATAAAAACTTAAAAATCTTTTTAAAAAATGAATCAAACATATGAAAAACAAAAAACATGAAGAACATTCATCAAGGATCAAGCAAACACAACTCTCAAACCAAACCAGATCTCGAATAATAGAAGGCAGGGTTTTATTCGTATTCATACATAGAACAAGAACCAAGGATTTATTTGCTTTGATTATCATTAAATCAACATGATTTTGTCAAATAGAGTTTCAATCTGAAACAAAAACTCTAAGATTAAAATAATTAAAACATGTTACTAATGCAAAAAAAAAAAATAATAACATAGATTATTTGCTAACAATGTTGCCTAAAAGTAAACATGCAAAGACAAGAGTCAGAACGTGTCCAAAAAACCAAGCTATAACAATATTCATGGGAATAAGATGAAGAATGAAACCCAGATTCCCCAAAAAAGATGACAACTGCCAAACTCAGAAATACGTATTTAAGGTTGCTAAACACACTATTCTTAACCTTAACAAACCACATTATCATAGACAAATGTATTTGAGTAAAAAAAAACATTAAATAACACCAAATCATTGAGAACATGCACATGATCCAATGTTCAAAATTGTCAAATCATAACACCTTTCTTTTCCATTAAATTTGAATCCAAAACTAGCCTTTAAAACTAATTTTGACCATTTTCATAGGGTGTCGCGACATCGTGGGTGACAACAAGTTTTATCGTGCCTCTTGAGGAGAGGTATGTGTGTTGGGAAAGGTTTTTTGAATTTAATCATAAAAGTATGATTAAGGTTCAATAGTTGCCATCTAGTATTTATTAGATAACTATGGTTTGTGAGAGTCTGGGTAAGAAACTGATTGTGTAAGAAGAAGATGCATCACTCCCAATGCACCCTACCTAAGATAAGCTACATTGTTGTTTAATTATTTTTCTAGGTCGGGTTTCTATTTGTTGGTCCCGTCTAACGTTCAAGGTAAATCAATCTTCATAAGAGAGTTTCTACCTTATTAGGTTAAATCCTAACCATTCTAAAGTTAAAATTTAGCATTGTATTTATTTTTATATTTTGTAACTTTAATATTTGATACTATACTCTATTGTATAGTTTAACACTCCAAAAATATTAAAGTCTACATCTAGACCCTAAAAAAAATATTGGTAAAAGGATTTTTGATATTTTGGCTAAATTCTGATAGATAATTATAAATTGATTACAATATCCATTTTACATTTTCAAACATGAGACAGATTGCAATTTTTGTCTTTTTAAGAAAATATGCTTGCAAATTTTTAGGATTTGGTTTGAAAACAAAACATTTTTTTAAGAGAAATTAATTTAATAGTTTTTATATCTTTTTGAATTTTTTAGAAATATTTTAGAGAAAACCAGATATTTTAATACTAGATTTGTATCTTATAGTGTAAAAATAAAACCCAATATTAAGTACAATAGGTAAAACAAGATGTGAGAAAATCAAAACAATTTGATGGAGTTTTTGAAAATTTTTGTTTTTTTAATATATAATATTATATTATTATAAAATATTGGCTCGATTGAGCTTAGGAAAGTTGGATTGCATCAATCTTGGCCTAAAAGATCTCTTTTTTTAGGCTAGATTGGACCAAAACAGGTTCGACCTAGGCTTGCTAGTCTGGCCCAACAACCATACTAACTACTTATAATGCATACAACATGTAGAACAAATTCACATTATGCATGCAGTAATCCTATTGAAGTGATGGAGGGGCGACGCTACCTAGCACCAAAGAGCCTAATTGGAGATCTGGTTAGTCGTGACAGGGAAGGGCTAACATGAGAATGGTGGCTGAGGTTATGGTAGAAAGTCGTGACAGGGAAGGGCTAACGTGAGAATGGTGGCTGAGGTTATGGTAGAAATGGTGGTCGATGCTAACTATTAGTGGAGGAAGAATAAGAGTTTATAGAGGAGAAAGAGAGTTAGTACCACATAAGGTGGTCGAGTGGTTGCTTGTGGTAAAGAGGACGGTGGTCAAGCTAGCAGTGACAGTAGTGGTAGCTAACAACCATGATGGAGAGAGAAAGAGGAGAAAATTCACAATGGTAGTAAAAATAGGAGTGGAAACTAATTTTTGGTGATTTTCAGGCTCGATTTTGTTCATACCTAGGCCATGAAATTCACCCCTATTTATAAAGGGTGGAAGAGGGAAGTTTTGTCTTTATTAGTGACAAATCATGGCTCTTGGTTTGGTTGGGAATGTTCCCAACAATTAGTTCAAAGGAGGCTCCATAAATTATCTAATCTGCAAGTTGAAGGCTGCTTGAGTTAGACACTTTAGGTCAATGTCGCAACCACCGTGGTATCAATCAACCTAAATAGAAATATAAGGTTATAGAGTACTGTGAAGTGATCATTTGCATGCATATCTTATCAAATTTGGTAAAGATTAGAGGCATTAAATGCATCTATAAAGTAATCTTTCTAAGTTGTCATTTAAGAGAAAAAATAAGGAAGAAGATGAACAATAACCAAAATGACATCATTTCAGTAAATTTCACTTTAATCCTTTGTTGATTTGTCTCAATTACACCCTTGAGTGGCTTGAAACTTTTAATTTTATGCAACTTTGCTCTGAAAGAACTTCAATATCAGTTCTGTATCTGCGAGTCGTTTTCAATGAGGTCATTGGTCGTAGCTCTATGCAATTTTACTCTTAATTGACCATTAAACTTTTACTTTCTTCAATATCACCTTCAATTTCAATCCATTACCCCTATCGTTCAGCACATTTTACAAATTAATCCTTAGGTCTAAAATTTTTCAATTTGAACCTTAATTTATCCCAAAACTTTGATTTTCTCGCAATTTTATCCTTGATTTTAATATGATTTGGTAAAAATTAAATTTGATCTTTTAAAATCTCAATCTTCTTAATTAAGCCCAAATTAGGCTCCTAAACTAAATTTTCACCAATCTTACCCTTAATGAAATTAATGTGACCCATTAAAAATATAATTAAGTCCTTTCTCCTAATTAAATCCTTCAATTGGACCTAAATTAATTCTCAAACATAATTAAACTTTAATTTGACCCATAATTAAATCAAGTTGACCTATTAAAAATTCAATTATGTTCTTAGACTTAATTTTTATGCAAATTCATCAAGTAATTATTTAATTTAAACCTTGAATCGATATTGTTTTTTTATTTTTTGGCATAATAGGGTACAATTAGACCACAAATTTCATTCAAACTTGCTGTTAGACTTTTATATATTTTTTGGAATCCTCCTTGACTTGCTTTTTCCACATTGCAAGTCTTTATTTTAATTTTTTTTTGTTTTTATTTTGAAAAAGAAATGTGAATTTGGGGAATAACCTAGAAACGAGTTATAACAATTGGCCCACTCTTTACAATGCTTATGATAGAAAGTCTCATAAGAGACTTTAGATAATGGACTCACCATATCAAAAATGATGAATTCTAAAGCACACTCAAAGGAAAAATTGGAAGATTTTTTTATTAAAATGGTAAAATTCAAAGATTTTGGAAATGGTCGAATTTCCATGGATGACTTGCCCGAAAAAAATAAAAAAGAGTTTTCAAGGTGTTCTCATTGTAATGAACAACCTTTCTAGGTGAAATTTTCAAAGTGGTCATGTTGTAATAGGTGACTTGTCTAAGAGGAAAAACACAAATTTTCTAAAGTGGTGAAAAATGTGAAGGTTTTTCAAAGTGATCTTATTGTAACGGATAGCTTGTCTAGGTAAAAAATATGAATAATTTTTAAAATGGTGAAAAATGCAAAGTTGTCTTGTTGTAATGGGCGACCTCCTTAGGTTAAAAATGCAAAGATTTTCAACGCAGTGAAAAATATGAATGATTTTTCAAAGTGGTCTTTTTGTAAAGAGTAACCTACCCAGGTGAAAAAATACAAAGGTTTTTCCAAAGTGGTCAAATTATAATGGGTGACTTGTCCAAATAGAAAATAAAAGATTTTTGAAGTGATCATATTATAATGGGTGACCTATCAAGATTTTAAAAAAAAATGCAATTTTCCTAGCGAAAACATTTGGCTAGAGATGCCTTAAAAGGATGACAAGATAGGGCTCTAAGGTGCGCTATATAAGATATGAGAGTTCAAAAGAGCACTCGAAAGCATAATGATAAGGCTTAAAAATGTATTATTTAAGAGGTGAGGGCTCAAAGGTAAACTCAATAAGAGATGAGATATAAAGATAGAGGTCTCAAAGGTGCACTTAAAATGACGTAGAGTTAGAAAATACACTACAAGGAAGGCGAGGACTCAAAGGTGCATTAGAAAGAATATAGGGTTAGAAAATGCACTATGTGGAAGGTGAGGACTTAAAGGTACACTCAAAAGGAAATAGGGTTAAAAAATATGTTATGTGGGAGATGAGGACTCAAAAGTGCACTTGAAAGGAGGTAGGGCTAGGAAACGCACTACTTGGGAAATGATGGCTTAAAGGCGCATTCAAAATGAGGTAGGGTTAGGAAATGCACTATCCTGGAAATGATGGCTCAAAGGTATATTTGAAAAGATGTCAATAAGAGATCAGATATAGAGATAGAGGTCTTATAGGTGCACTTAAAATGATGTAGGGTTAGAAAATGCACTATATGAAAGGAGAGGGCTCAAAGGCGTACTAGAAAGAAAGTAGGGTTAGAAAACGCACTATGTAGAAGGTGAGGGCTCAAAGGTCACTTAAAAAGATATAGGGTTAAAAAAGGTGTTACGTGAGAGATAAGGACTCAAAGGTGCACTTAAAAGGAGGTAGG
This sequence comes from Populus euphratica, assembly GCF_000495115.2. NCBI lineage: Eukaryota > Viridiplantae > Streptophyta > Magnoliopsida > Malpighiales > Salicaceae > Populus > Populus euphratica. The sequence continues at coordinate 39,346 of NW_011501067.1, forward strand.
GTTAGGAAACGCACTACTTAGGAGATGATGGCTTAAAGGCACATTCAAAATGAGGTAGAGTTAGGAAATGCACCATCCTGGAAATGATGGCTCAAAGGCATATTTGAAACAATGTAGGGCTAGAAAACGCATTATCTGATAAGTGAGGGCTATAAAGCACACATGAAAGGAGTATGATAAGGCCTAAAGGCACACTATCTATAGGATAGTGGCTCAAATAAGCACTAAAAAAGAAAAAAAAAGATAGGGCTTGAAGGGGGACGAGGGCTTAAAAGTGCACTCGAAAAGAGGTAGGGGTAGAAAATGTACTATCGGAGAGATAAGAGCTTAAAGGCACACTCGAAAAAAAAAATATGGCTAGAAAGCATGATCAAAAGGAGGTAAATAGGATCTGAAGGCACACTATCTAAGGGATAAGGGTTAAAAGCACATAGGCTTTGATGGCACACTATCTGAGGGATAAGGGCTTAAAAGCACACTTAAAAAAAGGTAGACATAGAAAATACACTACCCAAAAGGTGATGGTAAGACATCAATCTGTCAATGATAAAAGTAATGTATCATGATCAAAATGCATATATACTTATCAGAGAAATAAAAGTTCTTTTTTTTCATGGATTTTTCTTTTCTCAAAAGTTTGTCTCTAATAGTAAGCTTTGATGACTTTTTTGCTTTTACTTACTCGTGTCACATCTTGTGATCTTGACCTTTCAAAGGGGCATGTCATTAGCATAATTTTTCTCACAAACCTTTATCTAAAGGGTTGCCAGCTCTACCTTATATTTTTTATTTTCTTAGACAGGGAATCATGGAGCCAACCCTACTATATGTTTGTTAAGTTGCCCCCCAGTTTGATCGTGCCCCTAAGTGTTTAATTTGGGTTTTTTTTTATGAGACTATATGAAAAAAGATTTGGTTATTAACAATGAGTTGTTTTCATGGAGAATTTTTGCAATTTCAAAGCTATTCCAAGACATAGAAATCATTTAACATCGATTTAAGAAAAAATTGTTCTGAAAAAATTCAAGTGATTCCTATAGACAGGTTTTTATAAGAGTTGAAAACTTTTGTTTTGTTTTCTGTGAAAGTATAAAGTAATGTTTTGTACACTAAAGAGGTTCAAACTTTAATTTAAGGGTTATAGAGAACTGATCTTTCAAGCATTCATTTTGCTTGTATGAATAATGACTTGTTTCATATGAGAAAGCATTAATTATTGATCCAGATTACTTGTTTTTAATTAGAAAATGCTTGATTGGGCATGAACGTAGGCTTTGGCTCTTGGTTATGAAGAAAAATGATTTTTTTTATTAATCAAATGTAAGTATATTAAAAGATCAAAATAAAACATCATTGGAAACTAACAAGTCAACTATACAAGTATATACAATAATAGTGATTAGTACTTAAAAGTGTATTTTTATCAAGGTTTTATATCATCATTTTGCACTTGAAGTATCAATAACTCCTTAACTAAAACATGTTTTATAATAATGTATCTAATAATATAAGATACCTATAATTTATGGTAAATGTCTATTTTTAATGCAGGCTTATCACATAAATGAAAGGATTGATTGATGAATTTAAGAATCGAAATTGAAAGGACAAAGAGATGGCTAAACTCCGAAATGAGATGTCGGTGCAGTCCATACCGGAACACTGTTTGGTAATTGGATCATATCTGGAGTTGTAGATCTCAGATTTAGGTCCACTTTATATGGATGGAAAGGTAAGACATAGGCCTACAACTTTCATATGGAGCCCAAGATCTAAAAAGGCCATTTTCAAGTCCAAATTGTAGCAACAACAAACAAGTCCACATTATTGCAACAACAAAGAAGCCCGAAGCTGTCTTCCAGCCCGAGCACTGTTCGGTATTTTAGCCATATCTGGAGTTCTAGAAGTCCAAATGAGCTGATTGTTTTACACAAGACAGCTGAGACAATTGTCTACAACTTTCATGTTTGCAAGTGGTTCCAATTTTGACGTTATCAATGACGTGTTGGGCAGACAAGAGAAGATAAGGATTGTCACCAAGTCAAGAGTTGGCCACCCAGTTATCAATTAGTCATCAAATCAATAGTTCCCAATTTTGGCCAATAAAAGGAGGCATTTGCCATGCATTTAGGCATCTTGGTTTCCAGATCAAGATCATGCTCTTCCTTTCTCTCTTTATATTCTTTGTAATGTTTATGCTTTGCTTTCATTAATATCAAGTTTATGCCTTTCATTTCCTTTCCTTTACTTAGTTAACTTTTATGTTCTTATTTTGTTTATCTATTTTGCTTTCTTTCATTATGTCTAGCTAAGTTAATTATGTCAAGGTGAAAAGGTTACACTAATGGTGTAAGAATAAGTATAATGTAAACTTAATATGGACTTTAATGTTTAATACTAACATGTTTTATATTTGTTATCTTGTTCACTCTTTAATACTTTGCTTGTTAAATGACTAATCTTGATTTATGTTGTATAACACTTGGTACAACAAATGCTTGGCACTTTCATAGCCCATAATGTATGGTATAACCGACACCTGAGCTATGAAAAGAACTTGATTTGTTGTTAACATAAGTTATAATCATGAATGCTTGACGAGATTTACAAGTATTAGCATTAATTGAATAAGATGACTAATGTAATCATGTTAACAATATATAATCTGATTGGAACCTCCTTTGTGTGTGGTTTCCAATTCAATAATAAGATTTTATACTATATTTGTTTGATATACCATTAGTGGAACCTCTAACCTTGACATTTGTTATTATTATTGTTTAATCCTTACATTAATTTTCCATCTCCAAGTTCTCATCATCATCTTCTTCTTCTCTTTCTTTATTATTATTATTATTATTATTACTACTACTACTACTACTACTACTACTATTATTATTATTATTATTATTATTATTATTAGTATTACTATTATTATTATTATTATTATTGTTATTATTATTATTCTTGTTGTTGTTGTTGTTATTGTTATTGTTGTTGTATTATTGTTATTTATAATTTGTACAAATAACCTCCCTGTGGTTCGACCCCGGTCTTGCCGGGTTATTTATTACTTCGACACTCCTGCACTTGGGAGAAGACATCAATCTTTTAGTCGTGTCAAGTTTTTGGCGCCGTTGCCGGGGAGGTAAGTTTTGTATAAATTATAATAGTTATTTTATTTTCTCCTTTCACCTTTCTTGTATATAATTTTGTTTCTTTTCTCATGTTTCTTCTTCTTTTGTTTTCTTCTTCTTTTTATTTTATTCCTACACGTGGATGAGAGTGTGGTCCCGTACATCAAGTGGTAGACTTTGTAGGGTATCCTCATCATTTTCAGAAAATATGGTCGAAGAAGATAATCAATCACTTCATAATGAGAATAATGAGAATAACCGTGCTAGAACACTTAGAGACCACATGAATCCCACAAGAACAAGTGCACCATCATGCATAGTTTTTCCTCCCGATGCATCTCATTTTAATTTTAAACCAGGCATTATTCAACTTTTACCTTCTTTTCATGGTTTGGAATTGGAAAATCCATACTTGCATTTAAGGGAATTTGAGGAGGTCTGCAACATATATAATAACTTAAATTGTAGCATGAACACCATCAGATTAAAGCTTTTCCCTTTTTCATTAAAAGATAAAGCTAAAACATGGCTACAAAATTTGAGACCAGGATCCATTCGTGCTTGGGATGAAATGCAACAACAGTTTTTAAAGAAGTTTTTCCCATCTCATAGAACAAACTCTTTCAAGAGACAAATCACTACTTTCACTCAAAAACCAGGAGAAACATTTTACAAATGTTGGGATAGGTATCGAGACTTGCTTAGTACTTGCCCTCATCATGGTTTTGAAACATGGAGATTGGTTTCACATTTCTATGAAGGATTAACACCTAAAGATAGGCAAATGGTTGAATTGATGTGCAATGGAACTTTTGAAGATAAAGACTCTGATGAAGCAATGGAGTACTTAGACTTGTTAGCTGAAAATGCTCAAAATTGGGACACCGCGGGTACTCTTGAGGCACCGAGTAAAACTCAACCTCATACATCTAATGGAGGTATGTACAACCTTAGGGAAGATCATGACCTTCAAGCCAAGTTTGCATCTTTAGCTAGAAAAGTCGAGGCACTAGAATTGAGAAAGAGTGGTCAATTAAAATCTGTTGAAAATATTGTGTGTCAAATCTGTGAAACAAATGAACACTCAACCAACGATTGTCCAACCTTGCCTTCTTTTAAAGAATGTCTCCATGAACAAGCCCATGCTTTAAACAGTTTTCAAAGGGCCAACCACAACCCATACTCCCAAACATACAACCCTGGTTGGAGAAATCACCCAAATTTCAATTGGAAGAGTGAGAACAATAATGCACAAACTTCACAACCATCATTTCAAGCACACCACAATTTCTAAAATTCTCATGGATATGCACCTTCTTATGCTCCACCTCCTAGAAGAAATCTTGAGGAAATATTGCATGCATTCATTGAAAAGCAAGAGACAATCAATACTCAACTTGCTCAAAACATGACAGATTTTAAAGATACTCTTGCAAAATTAACATCTGCTCTCAGTTTCCAAGAGAAAGGTAAGTTTCTATCTCAACCACAACAAAATCCCAAATGGCAATACAATGCAAATGCAAGTAGTTCCGGAAGCCAACACATGGATCAAGTCAAATCAGTCACTACTCTGCGCAGTGGTAAGGTTATTGAAAAACCCTCTCTTGAACCTTATGAGAAAGATGATGAATCAATCTCTGAGGGTAAGGAAGGGGATGAATCTGAAAATTGCAAAGAAACGACTGATTCACCGCCAGCACTTCCATTTCCTCAAGCCATGACCAAACAAAGGAAAGTCAATCACAATTCTGAAATTTATGAAATTTTCAAACAGGTAAGGATCAATATACCTTTGCTGGATGCAATTAAACAGGTTCCTTCCTATGCTAAATTTTTGAAAAATCTATGCACTGTGAAGAGGAAACTGAATGTGAAAAAGAAAGCCTTTCTAGCGGAACAAGTAAGTGCCATTCTTCAAAACAATAATGCTTTGAAATATAAAGACCCTGGTTGTCCTACAATTTCCTGCTTTATTGGAGAGCATAAAATTGAAAGAGCCTTACTTGATCTTGGTGCTAGTGTGAATTTACTTCCATATTCAGTTTTTCAGAGTCTCAATCTAGGTGAGTTAAAACCAACTTCTATATCTCTTTTACTTGCCGATAGATCTGTAAAAGTGCCTAGAGGAATAATTGAAGATGTGTTAGTACAAGTCGATAAATTCATTTATCCTGTGGATTTTATTGTCTTGGACACAGAACCTGTTGAACCATATAATTCATTTCCTGTTATTTTAGGACGTCCGTTTCTTGCAACCTCTAACGCATTGATTAATTGTAGGAATGGACTGATGAAGCTATCATTTGGAAACATGACATTGGAGATGAATATTTTCAACATTTGCAAGCAACCTGGAGATGATAATGATTTACAAGAAGTAGATCATATTGACGAATTAGTTTATGATTAACTTGAATCTACTTTAAGTAAAAATGAGTTGGATGAATCTGAAGATTTGCAAATGATTTATTCTGAGGAAGAAATCACAGATGAAAAACGTACAGAAAATGTTGATGCGAATCTTTTGTCAACAGTGACAACAGATTCGACATCTGGCATCACACCAATCGATGATTACTTTCCTAACGAATCCTTACTTTCTCTTAGTCCAATGCCTTGGTATGATAAAAATATCAATTTTCTTACTTTAGGAGATTTGCCAACTGATTGGAGTACCCAAGACAAAGAAACGTTTTTGAACGAAGTGAAGAATTTTTATTGTGATGACCCTACCTTATTCAAATATTGTCCTGATCAAATATTTCAAAGATTCATTCCCGACAATGAGGTAAGTAGTGTCATTAAACTTTGTCATTCTGAAGCATGTGGAAGTTATTTCTCATCAAATAAGACAATTGCAAAAATCTTGCAAAATGGATTTTATTGGCCCACCATGTTCAAGGACACGAATGCATTCTGCAAAACTTGTGAAAATTGTCAAAAGATTGATACTGGTCAAAAAGTTTTGTTTTATGATTCTCAAATCTATGCAGTCCCTAGAGAGCTAAGAGCAAGATGGAGCAATCCTTATGGGGCCTGTGATATTGAGAATTCAATGAATGACAATGATTTTAAGGAAAATGGACATCGTTTGAAAGCTCACTTTGATAATTTTTTTAATGAAAATGAATCAACTGGTTTGAACGATTTTGTAGATAAAGGTTGATTATTATTATTATTATTATTCTCACATTGTTTTTGTGTTTCTTTTTTAGTGATTTTTGCTAGTTTCTCTCACCCCGGTCAAATGGCGGATAACGGTACTCCGTGACTTAAGTCGGTTCTTTCAGTTTCCCACAATTACTGATATCTGTGTATATATCTGTGCAATTCTTTGAATCTCTCTTCCAATTCTCATTTGAAAATGGACACTAATCTTGAAAAATTGAAAAAGTATTTTCCCGCTCTGCCTCAGAATGCAATTACAAAAATTTACCGTGCTAGATGTGCAAGATTGAGATTGTTAATGAATCATGGAATTCCTGAAGATATTCATTGGTTGATTGAAGCAAAGGTCCGATTATCAGGTGAGTCCTCTAACTTCATTTCACACATGCCTGGAACAGGTAAAAGCACTTTTGCAAAGAAACGTCGTGCAAAACGACTGGATGTCTGTCATCGATGTGCTAGATGGACTTGTAATACACAATGTCGTTCTTTAGGAATGGTATTTATAAACCGTGAAGATAAAATACAATTCATTAAGGATGGCTTGAGTAAGGAGTCTTTAGATAATCTTCTATTGACTCTTGAGACGCATCCTAGTGGAGATGTGCATCGTGCAATTCATGATTTATGGCCACTATTTCATAAAGAACATGATAGACTTAGTCTTGGGAATCTGACTAAAAAAGACGCTGTTTGTTAGTTTTTAAGAAAACTGGATGGGAAGCCTATCCCCGACCCATAGAGGGCGTTTAAGTCGTTCTTGGACATAAAACCAAGGGAAGATGTGAGCCACAATCACAACTACTTGTACATACACATGCTTTTTTTTTCAAAAGTAAATAAATAAATAAATAAAAAGAGAGAGAGAGAGTGTGTGAGACTCCAGCTGGCCTACATATAGATGTTATGATTGCCTTTCTAATTTCTCATCTATAAAACCCTTTTTTCCTTCCTTTCATTTCTACTCAACCCATACATTCAACAAATACAGAAAAGTGTAGAAATGGCAAGTTCCTCAAGTCATCAAATAAGAAATATTTGTGTTTTCGGTGGATCTAGTCCTGGGAAAGAAAAGGAGTTTTTAGAATCAGCAAATCATCTTGGTCAGGTGCTAGCTGAGAGAAAGATTCATTTAGTATATGGGGGAGGCAGTCTTGGGTTAATGGGAGGTGTGTCAATAGCTGCATTTTTAGGAGGTAGTCAAGTTTTGGGGGTCGTCCCTGAAGCTTTGGCACAAGGGGACATCTTTGGAAAAACAATTGGAGAGGAACTTCAGGTCTCCACAATGTCGGCTCGAATGAATGCAATGTTTAATCATGCTGATGCCTTCATTGCTTTACCAGGTGGTCTAGGCACATTGGAAGAGATCTTTCATATTTCCTCTTGGGCTCAATTACACATTCACCATAAACCAATAGGTTTGTTAAATGTTAATGGTTATTATGATAAGTTGTTGTCTTTTCTTGATCATGCTGTGGAACAGGAATTTCTAACATCTTCTGCACGACAAATCATAATCTCTGCTGCTACTGCTGAACAATTGATTGACCAACTACAATCTTTCATTCTTGTGATTGATCCTTCCATGAGTCGCATAAATTGGTCATCTAAGGAAAGCCGTAAAAAGCTTAGATTGGATTTGAGCCTTCATTTGTGAATTTTTGTGTCTTTTGGTTTTATTATTGTGTTTTGTTATTTCTTATTTTTGTTTCAGTGTGTTTCAGGTTTTGTCAGTGTTTGTTATTTCAGGTGATATCTTCTATACTCTATCTTTCTACCTTAGAACATTGAGGACAATATCTCGTTTTGGTTGGGGGGAGAGGGTAGTAGTTGATAAAAAAAAAAAAGTTATTTTTCATTTCATAAAGCATGTGCATAATTATTGTTACTAGGATGGTAGAGTAAAGGAGCTCATTTGTTAAATTGACTCTTGAGACGCATCTTAGTAACCATTCTTAACAAGGTCTATTATAATACTTCTTGAAATATTCAGGTTTACAAACTCTCACATTGTTATCACTTAATTCTGCTCATATACTTATTTAACATGTATTCTTAAACCTTAATTTACACACACACACTTTAACATATGATTGTGGGTTGCATATTGGATTATTACATTATTTATGCTCTTTTGTTAAAGGTAACAACTAAGGGAAAGGGATTTTATATAATTAAAAAAAAAGAAAAAAAAAAGAAAAAAAAAGAAAAGAAAGAAAAAAAAATGATAATAATAAAAATGTAGATAAGTTTGGTTTCGTAGCCTCCCTAACCTAAGCAATTAAGCCCGAAGGGGTGTTTTAACACCTAATACCGTAAAGTCAACTGACTTGGGAGCTATTGGCCCAACGCTTGTTACATGGGTAGAGGAGAAAAGCTTAAGGAAATCAAACATTGCACTATCTACATATCAGTATCTGCGACCCGAGTTACTAAGCTCGTAGGGGTGTCTTAACACCTAATGCCCTAAGACCAACTGGTCTGGGAGTCATTAGCTGAAAGTTCATTACATGGGTTAAAGATGCATGGCATTTTTAAATTATATGTATATATATTTAAAAAAAAAAGGAAGAAAAAAAAAGAAGACAAAAATAATAATCCCAACCCAAGGAAGTTAACCTTAAATATTAGAACAAAAATTTTGTTTTCTTCCAAGAAAAGCCCCATAATTATGTGTTGATACATTGAGCACAAAAAAAAGGTTTATGAATATCTTGTTAAGAGGTATTGAGCAGGTATATAAATTTAACGAGAGTTTGTTTATCTAGATAGATTAATGGAAGTTAAATGATGAATACCTTACTTTGTGGAATTTGCAAACTGTTTTTCTATTTTAACGCTTTGATTACTAGGGACTAGTAATAAGCTGGTTGGGGGGTGTGATTAGTACTTAAAAGTGCATTTTTATCAAGGTTTTATATCATCATTTTGCACTTGAAGTATCAATAACTCCTTAACTAAAATATGTTTTATAATAATGTATCTAATAATATAAGATACCATGTTTTATAATAATGTATCTAATAATATAAGATACCTATAATTTATGGTAAATGTCTATTTTTAATGCAGGCCTATCACATAAATGAAAGGATTGATTGATGAATTTAAGAATTGAAATTGAAAGGACAAAGAGATGGCTAAACTCCGAAATGAGATGTCGGTGCAGTCCATACCGGAACACTGTTCGATAATTGGATCATATCTGGAGTTGTAGATCTCAGATTTAGGTCCACTTTATATGGATGGAAAGGTAAGACATAGGCCTACAACTTTCATATGGAGCCCAAGATCTAAAAAGGCCATTTTCAAGTCCAAATTGTAGCAACAACAAAGAAGCCCGATAAGTCCACATTATTGCAACAACAAAGAAGCCCGAAGCTGTCTTCCAGCCCGAGC
>NW_011501067.1:50980-61665 GCF_000495115.2 Populus euphratica
AAATGGTTGAATTGATGTGTAATGGAACTTTTGAAGATAAAGACCCTGATGAAGCAATGGAGTACTTAGACTTGTTAGCTGAAAATGCTCAAAATTGGGACACCGCGGGTACTCTTGAGCTCAAAATTGGCTCAAATCTTTTGGATCCCTTGGATTTTTTCATGCCCCTAGCCTTATTTGGTCTTTTTTAATCATTAAAAATTTTTATATGTCTCTTGCATTTGCCTTCCAATATAGGGTGTGAACTTAGCCATGATTATCTTTTAAGAAAAATGAATTAGGCTCAAAAGAGGATTGCAAGAAAATTATTTAGATTTTGTGAAATGATGACCAAAAATGGATTTTCTTCATTTCTAATGGATGCCCTTGGGATCGGTAATCTTTGCTTTTTTTTATATGAAAATGCAAAATGGTTTATCATTATCCATGCATCTAAAACTCAACTTTGAAGTCATTTGATGATGTTTGGGTTGTTTTTCAAGTTTTTTGGGTGTATGGTTGCCTTTTTAGGATATTATTAGAATTTCCAGAACTTGGTTGTTTGAACAAACACCAATTTAAATTTTGTACTAAAACTTTGATTTCCATAAAATCTTTGTGAAAACATATGATCATGAATGGTTTTTTGAGATAAAAATCAAATAATTCTCAGTGTGGTGGTTTTATGAATAAAGTGTGTGCTGGTGTAGGTGTGCTATTTACATTAAAAGAAACACATGATCGGTCGTTTGGCCATTGATTAGTACTTAAAAGTGCATTTTTATCATGGTTTTATATCATCATTTTGCACTTGAAGTATCAATAACTCCTTAACTAAAATATGTTTTATAAGAATGTATCTAATAATATAAGATACCTATAAATTGTGGTAAATGTCTATTTTTAATGCAGGCCTATCACATAAATGAAAGGATTGATTGATGACTTGAAGAACTTAAATTGCAAGGATAAAGAGATGGCCAAACTTAGAAAAGAGATGTCGGTGCAATCCAAACCGGAACACTGTTCGGTAAATGGGTCATATCTGGAGCTATATATCTCAGATTTAGGTCCAATTTATATGGATAGAAAGGTAAGACATAGGCCTACAACTTTCATATGGAGCCCAAGATCTAAAAAGGCCATTATCAAGTCCAAATTGTAGCAACAACAAAGAAGCCCGAATCTGTCTTCCAGCCCGAGCACTATTCGGTATTTTGGCCATATCTGGAGTTCTAGAAGTCCAAATGAGCTGAAATTTTTACACAAGAAAGCTGAGACAATTGCCTACAACTTTCATGTTTGCAACTGGCTCCAGTTTTGACGTTATCAATGACGTTTTGGGCAGACAAGAGAAGATAAGGATTGTCACCAAGTCAAAAGTTGGTCACCCACTTATCAATTAGTCATCAAATCAATAGTTCCCATTTTTGGCCTATAAAAGGAGGCATTTGCCATGCATTTAGGCATCTTGATTTCCAGATCAAGATCATGCTCTTCCTTTCTCTCTTTGTATTTTTTATGCTTTGTTTTCATTAATATTAAGTTTATGCCTTTCATTTCCTTTCCTTTACTTAGTTAACTTTTATGTTCTTATTTTGTTTATCTATTTTGCTTTCTTTCATTATGTCTAGCTAAGTTAATTATGTCAAGGTGAAAAGGTTACACTAATGGTGTAAGAATAAGTATAATGTAAACTTAATATGGACTTTAATGTTTGATACTAACATGTTTTATATTTGCTATCTTGTTCACTCTTTAATACTTTGCTTGTTAAATGACTAATCTTGATTTATGTTATATAACACTTGGTACAACAAATGCTTGGCACTTTCATAGCCCATAATGTATGGTATAACCGACACCTGAGCTATGAAAGGAACTTGATTTGTTGTTAACATAAGTTATAATCATGAATGCTTGACGAGATTTACAAGTATTAGCATTAATTGAATAAGATGACTAATGTAATCATGTTAACAATATATAATCTGATTGGAACCTCCTTTGTGTGTGGTTTCCAATTCAATAATAAGAGTTTATACTATACTTGTTTGATATACCATTAGTGGAACCTCTAACCTTGACATTTGTTATTATCATTGTTTAATCGTTACATTAATATCTAGAGTTTAACTACTAAAATTAAAAAGACAAAGAGAGGGCTAAGGCTAAAAAAGAAATGTTGGTTCACTTCAAACTAAAACACTATTCGGTCATTTGGTCATATTCGAAGCTCTAGAACTTGTATTTAGGTCTGCTCTATATAAATGAAAAGCTAAGACATTGGCCTAAAACATTCATGAAGAGTCCAAAATTCAAAATGATCATTTTCAAGTTCAAATTGTAGCAACAATGGACAAATCAAAATTTGTTCTCCAACCCAGACATTGTTCAGTGTTTAGCCCATATCTCGAGTTCTAAAAGTTCAAATGACTTCATTTTTTTTCTTGGAAAGCTGAAAAAATTTCCTTTAACTTTCATGAAATAGTCTATTCAAATTATGATGTTAACAATGATGTTTGGTTCAGACAAGAAGATAAGAATTATCATCAAGTCAAAATGTGGTCCTCCACTTAATAATTAGTCAACAAATCAATAGTTTTAAATTTTGGCCTATAAAAAGAGGCATTTGCCATGTATTTAGGCATCTTAGTTTTCATATCAAGATCATGTTCTTGCTCTATTTTTTAATATTTTTGTAATGCTTAAGTTTTGCTTATATTAATCTCTTGTTTATGCTTTTTAATGCCTTTTATTTACTTAATTAACTTATATCTTATTTATGTTCTTATCTTATTTATTTATGTTTCTCTTTTTCATTATGTTTAGTTAAGTTTACTATGTCAAGGTGAAAATGTTACACTAATGGTATAAGAATAAGTATTGTGTAAACTCAACATGGACTTTAATGTTTGATATTAATATGTTTTGTATTTGTTATCTTCTTCACTCTTAATAATATGCTTGTTAAATGATTAATCTAGATTTCTAATGTATAACCCTTGGTAAAACAAATACTTGGCACTTTTATAGCCCAACTATATGATATAACCGACACCTATGCTATGAAAGAAACTTGATTTGTTGTTAACATAAGTTATAATCATGAATACCTGATAACATTTACAAGTATTAATATTATTCGAATAAGATAACTAATGTAATCATGTTAACAATTTATAATCTAATTGAAACCTCTTTTGTGTGTTGTTTCCAGTTGAGTAATAAAAAGAGTTTATACTATACTTGTTTGAAATACCATTAGTGAATCCTCTAACCTTAACAACAAGTTAATGGAGAAGGACCGAAATGTATAAGATTAACAAAATTAGAAAACTCAATTATGATTAACAAGAGGCCTCATCAATGAAAATATTTTTATTTCAGGTGAAAAATACAAATTTGGATAGGTAAGAACTTAATAAGAATTTTGGAAGGCTTTATTAATTTTATTGACTTAATCGCAAGAAAAAATCGGTTCATGCTTTAATTAGAAGAAAGTAAAGTCTAAGAGATGAATTGAAAATTTAAAGAGCTAATTTAGTCAAATCAAGGGCTTAATTACACAAATATTGAATTTTGATGATAAATTAGGGACATGATTGACGAAATCTAAAACCAAGGACCAAACTGAAAAAGACGTATGAATGTAAGGGTTGAAATTGATTAAATCAAGGGCCAATTGAAGAAATTAGAAGTTTAATGATCAATTAAGGGTCAAAATGCACAATTTCATAACAAATGACTAAAATGAAATAAGGAGTTAACTTTGGAGCTGATAAATTCAGTTTGGCAGGGATGAAATTGCATGAAACTAAAAGTTTAGAAGGTAATTACGAGTGTAGTTAAAAGTAATTGGAAGAAAAAGGGACTAAATTATAATTTACCAAAATCTCAAGTTATGAACTCTATTTTTTAAGTTTAACCATGATGTATCAGTTTTTAGTAGTTTGACTAATTGAGCAAACAACTCTAGGCAAATGAATGTGACGTTTCTAATCACCTCCAAGACTATAACCACCACCATTCAACTAAACAACATCCCTTCTACAAGCATCAACTAGTCTTATCAAATATTTTGATCTCATTTTCTCCAATGATCTCAACAACATGTTATCCTCAATCAGCCTTACTATATTGGCAGATTTTGGGTTGATCGAGTTGTCACCTTCAAGTGAATGGATATGAAGTTACATACCTCCAAAACTAGCAAGGTTGGATCCAAACAAAAAGTGTGCACTCTTTCTACCAACTTCATGTGGTCTTTAATAATGATGACGTCGGAGTTGCTCCGACGAAACCTCAAAAGTGGGTAACTCAGTCATCAATGGATGTGATACCCATTGCACAAAACCACTAATCTTTTTCGTGTGATCACACTTCAAACATTCTCAATGGGTTCTTATCAAAAGTTGGTCATGTTTCTTTCAAGATCAAAAGGCTATAAACAAGCTCTTTGGTCTCCAATTTTGGAAAAAACATCAAAATCTCCAAAACCAAGTTTGTTGCAAAACCATCATTGTAAAACCAACATAGGTACAAAGCTTATAATTGTAAAGCATACCTAAAACTCTCTTATTTTTATTAGAGGGTCAAGTTTTGATGAAGAAGGATCTATCTTTAATTAAATCCTTGCTTAAAACCCTATGAATACCCTTGAAATATCAAGGCAGGAAAGCAGTAGAAAGGAGAGAAAGAATAAAGAAAAAGATAGGATAAAGGAGTCCCAAATATGAAGGTTTAAAAGCCTCCTAGTACAAAGATTTCCTTAACTTTAAGAGAAAGTAGCAAGCTTGGAAAAGAAAGGACAACAACCATTATTAAAGCTTGAAAGGTATGAAAAAAACTCTTCTAATCTAGTAGGTGATGTCCATGCGGCACACCTTTAACTCTTTATTACATGTTTCAATGGTGTTTTGAACTTGTTTTGGGTGATACATTGTATTGATCTTATATTTTGATTAATGCATAAACTGTTGTTTTTTCTTTGCTTAATTTTGATCTGAGTTGTTTTTTAATATTTACTAAATGTTTAGGAAATGTTTAATGTTTATTTTGCTGAAATAAATGGTTTTTGTATTCTACCCCATATGACAGTAAGTATTTAATGCTTTTTTTATTAGCATATTTTCTTGGTTCCCGAGTTTGATCTAGGTCCAAGTTGTTTAGAGAGTCAATTTTGAATTGATATTTGATGTTGTTATTAGCTGTCATTAGGGTTACACTTATGAAGGTGAAGTTTGATGCATGATTTTGATGAATTTTTTTTTTGTTATTAGTTCTTTTAATTCAACTATGTTTGGTATTAGTAATATGGTTTATAAGGACCAAAAGTAATGTGTTTAGAAGACTAAAAGGCTATTTTAAGAGTTTAACAGTGTGCTGGGTTTTTTGGGTTGTTGGACACTATTTTTCATGTTCTTCAAAAAAACAATGTCTTAACTCTATGATTTGAACTAGTTTTAATCCATTTATTTGCACTAAACACTTTGTGATATTTGACTAGTTAAGAATATGGGGTTTATTGACATCATTAATAAGTTTTTAATGGATTTAAATCTTAGGATTTCAATTTAGAATCAAAACCCAGTTGAACTAGATTGTGATGATTCTTTGATAATCAAAATAGATAGGTCCTAGATTATTGATTCTTACATGATTCACTACATGTTTGTGGCCTTGTTTTGATCATATTTAGTTTGGTTAAAGAGTCATATTACTGGAATTGGTATGAATCTCTTTGTGTTCTTTATTTTTTCAGCGTTTGATTCATTTTTGGACAAAAAAATTTGATTTTTCTGCTCTTTTTTAAGTTTGTTTTCTTTTAAGTTTTGGTTTCATTTTTTATTTAGTTCTTAGGTCAAACATGTCTTTGGTTCAATTTATGGTTGGACCAAAAATTTCAATTCAACCTAGTTGGGTTAACTCAATCATGTCAAATTAGATCAAAGATTAATACCCTGTTTGGCTGGGAATAGATTTACTAAAAGATTTTTTTTGTTTAGAGTTATCTAGAAAAACACCCCCAAGCCTATTTTGACTTTAAAAATGGATTTTTGCTAAATGACTTTATAGAAATAAATAATAAAAAGAACATTGATTTTTGCTTGTTACATACGGTCTAATCCTTATAAAAATGTATTTTTAAGAAGTAGGTGAAATGTTATCTTATCACTGTTCTAGAAAATTTATGTGCATTTGTTTCTTGGGATTCATAATAAGTTTGTAAATTTTTTTAAGGATTTGACAAATATTTTAACAACCCTGAAAATATTAATTCCTGAAATTAATATACAAAATTCTGATATAAATATTAGATGTATTAGTAGGTTGGTATTTAACTATCAGAAGCTGACTATAAAATTCTCAAAATTATTTTGGATATTCACCAATTTTATTTAGAAGTATTTTTCACCACAATATATGAGTTGTGGAAAATATTTTCACATTTCAGGATAGGTGAACCCTATCAAGATACCTACATGTATTCTTCCTAAAATAATTTACCTAAGCAAACAAGTCAATAATAAATTTAAAATGTCAAATTTATTTATAAGCATAAGTCTTTGCTTTAAGCCATAGATGAACCAGCAGTTTGAATACATAAACATGAGTTTACATTCCTATCCTACTAGTAGTCATCACAAATTTAAACAAAAGCACCCAATAATAATTATACATTTAATACATTTTATTTATACAAAATACATCGTGATTTAAAATATAACTACATAGTTCCTTGAAAAAGTAAGTTCCTAGATATTGAGTTTCTTAGGCACCTTGTTGGTATAACATCCTTACTGCAGTATAAAATATTTATAAGAATATGGTTACTTAATAATAATTAGTCTGGTAATTTAATGGAGCATTAACAGTATTCCATGTTTGAAGTGTAACATTCATAATTCCTTTATATACTTGTTATGCACAACTCGTAGTACACATGAATATATTAATTCTTGCAATTAACTGTAATTTTAAATTTGGCTATCCTATTAAGGCATCATTAGTTGAGGTTAACCATTCATTCGTCTTGGTCATCCACTTAAGATGCCATTAGCCAAAGCTAATCATCTATTTATCTCGATTATCTTTTCGAATACCATTAGTCGAAGTTAATCAATCATTTATCCTAGTCATCCATTCGGATGCCATTAGCCGAAGCTAATCAATTATTTATCTCAGTCATCCATTCAATAATATTTAATCTAATCAATCATTTATCAACATTTACTCATTTGGAAGTTTGGTAACTGTACTAACACAATACGATAACATTCATGATAGAGCATTTCATAAATTTATGTTATGAAAGAGGAAGGCGACAATCACCTATATGTTCCACTTGCAATTTAACTTTGTCCTCATGATGGTCCGATCCCAGCCATACCACCTAAGACTTTATTGGCCACACATCAGTACATTACATCCTTAAATCACATTCACTAACATACTTATTTCAAAAATCCATATGTTCATATTCAAGTGTTCCATATTTTACACCATTATAAAATGAAATTGTTAAAAGTAATGCAACCATATTATTTGAGAGTTTTACATATATTTTCCTAATATTTTGCCTATGTTAACCAACCTCTAATAAAGGACATCAACATCTATTAGATCAAATGACATTACTTGATAGCATTATGTTCTAAATGAATAATGATTAATGTTTTTTCTTGATGTGCCTCATCTATATAAATATGTTAGATCTAAAAAAGACATAAAAAACATAATTAGCTCTTGGCTAATTGTGAAATCTACTAATTGGTCGGACGGTCCTAAAGAGAGAAATGTTGTCTTTTAGGCTAGCTATCTTTATATTTGTGAAGTATATGCAGATCTTGTATTTTCTATTTACATTTTGTTCTAAAACAATATTGGCTGATCATTCTGGATATTTGACTTATCTAATAAACTCAACACTTTATAGCTTTCAATTTTTATTTTTAATGTTTTATCTTCTTTCTTTTGAATTAATATTTCTTTTGTATGTTTTTTTTTCAAGCATTTTTAAATCATTTGTTTAGTAAAGACTTAACTTAATGACACGACCAAAAGATTGATGTCTTCTCTGAAGTGTAGGAGTGTCGAAGTAATAAATAACTCAGCAAGACCGGGGTCGAACCACAAGAAGGTTAACTATATAAATTATAAATAACAACAACAACAAAATAATAATAATACTAATAAGAAGAAGAAGAAGAAGAAGAAGTTAAAGAGGACTTTGACATTGTAAGATTAATGTGAGGATTAAACAATGATAAAAAAAAATGTAGATTAGTGACTTAACAAGCAAAGTGTTAAAGAGTGAACAAGATAACAAATACAAAACATATTAATATCAAACATTAAGGTCCATGTTGAGTTTACACTATACTTATTCTTACACCGTTAGTGTAACCTTTTCACCTTAACATAATAAACTTAACTAAACATAATGAAAGAAAGAAAAAAAAAATAAGAACATAAATAAGATAAAAGTTAACTAAGTAAAGGAAAGGCAATGAAAGACATAAACAAAATATTAATGAAAATAAAACTTAAGCATTAGAAAAACACAAAGAGAGAAAGCAAAAGCATGATCTTAATTTGGAGACCAAGATATATAAATGCATGGCAAATGCCTCCTTTTATAGGCCAAAATTAGGAACTATTGATTTGATGACTAATTGATGAGTGGGTGGCCAACTCTTGACTTGGTGACAATCCTTATCTTCTCTTGTCTGCCCAAAACATCATTGATAACGTCAGAATTGGAACCACTTGAAAACATGGAAGTTGTAGAAAATTATCTTAGCTTTCTAGAAAAAAAAATGGAGGTCATCTGGACTTCTAAAACTCCAGATATAGGTCAAACACTGAACAGTGTTCGGGCTGCAGGATAGATTCGGACTTCTTTATTGTTGCTACAATTTGGATTTGAAAATAACCTTATTAAATCTTGGGCTCCATATAAAATTTATAGGCCTATGTCTTACCTTTCCATCATATAAAATAGACCTAAATATAAGATCTATAGCTTCAGATATAACAGTGTTCTGGTTTGGACTGCACCGGCATCTCTTTTCTAAGTTTGACCATCTCTTTGTCCTTTCAATTTTAGTTCTTAAACTCATCAGTCAATCCTTTCATTTATGTGATAGGCCTGCATTTAAAATAAACATTTATCAGAAATTAAAGGTATCTTATATTATTAGAAAGTTTATTTTAAAACATGCTTTGGTTAAGGAGTTATTGATACTTCAGGTGCAATATGATGATATAAAACCTTGATAAAAATGCACTTTTAAGTACTAATCACTCATGCTTTAAACAGTTTCCAAAGGCCCAACCACAACCCATACTCGCAAACATACAATCCTGGTTAGAGAAATCACCCAAATTTCTATTGGAAGAGTGACAATACACAAACTTCACAACCACAATTTCAAGCACACCATAATTTTCAAAATTCTCATGGATATGTACCTCCTTATACTCCACCTCGTAGACAAAATGTTGAGAAAACTTTGTATGCATTCATTGAAAAGCAAAAGACAAACAACACTCAACTTGCTCAAAGCATAATAGATTTTAAAGATACTCTTACAAAATTCACATCTGCTTTTAGTTTTCAAGAGAAAGGTAAGTTTTCATCTCAACCACAGCAAAATCCTAAGGGGCAATACAATGCAAATGCAAGTAGTTTTGGAAGCCAACACATGGATCAAGTGAAATTAGTCACTACTTTTCGTAGTGGCAAGGTTATCTAAAAACACACTCTTAAACCTTGTGAGAAAGATGATAAGTCAATCTTTAAGGGTAAGGAAGGAGTTGAATCTGAACATTGCAAAGAAAAGACTGATTCCCCATCAACACTTCCATTTCCTCATGCCTTGACCAAACAGGAAGAAATCGAGGATGAAAAAGGCACCAAAAATATTAATATGGATCTTTTATCAAGAGTGATAATAGATTTGACATTCGACATCACACCAATCGATGATTACTTTCCTAACGAGTCCTTCCTTTCTCTTAGTTCAATGCTTTGGTTTGCTAAAAATATCAATTTTCTTGCTTCAGGATTTTTGCCAGCTCACTAAAGTACCAAAGATAAAAGAAATTTTTTTAGCGACGTGCAAAAATTTTATTAGGATGACCCTTACTTATTCAATTATTGTCCTAATCAAATATTTCAAAGATGCATTCTTGACAATGAGGTAAGTAGTGTCATTAAATTTTGTAACTCTAAAGCATGTGAGGATCATTTCTCATAAAAAAAAAAGGACTGTAGAAATCTTACAAAGTGGATTTTACTGGCCCACCATGTTCAAGGACTCACATGCATTCCGCAAAACCTGTGAAAATTGTCAAAAGGTGGGATTTATTTCAAAACACAGAGTCTTTAGATAATCTTCTATTGACTCTTAAGTCTCATCATAGTATAGCTAAGCATTGTGTAATTCATGACTTATGAACCCATTTCCATAAATAACATGTTTGGCATAGTTTTGGGAATCTAACTAAAAAAAACCTTGTTTGCTAGTTTTTAAGAAAATTGGATGGGAAGACCCATAGAGAGCGTTTAAGTCATTATTGGATGTAGAACCAAGGAAAGATGTGAACCACAATCAAAACTACTTGTCCATGTGATTAGTACTTAAAAGTGCATTTTTATCAAGATTTTATATCATCATTTTGCACTTGAAGTATCAATA
>NW_011501065.1:0-3063 GCF_000495115.2 Populus euphratica
TAGTGATGGCAACACTATTGTGGTTGTTGCTTTGGCCGTTGTTACTAGAGGCTGAATGGAGGGAGGACCTGGTTCGATCATTGATGGAGAAGAAGAAGCAAAATAAATGGGAGCGGCACCCTCCCTTTGGCTCTTCGGTTCTAGGTGTGGCTGGCTTGTGAAGGGAATAGGAAAGCTAGAATGAGGGCTTTCGGTTTAGTAGAGAAGAAGATGGGGGAAAAGGGACGGCTGCTTTGATCTTCTGGTTTTTCAAAAAGGAAAGGGAGATGGTCGATTGGTTTCGAGAGGGAGAATAGCTTCAAGTCTCTTTTTCAAGAAAGGGGGGCAGCTGCCTTTTTTGTAGAGGGGAAGTGAGTGACCGGTTACTCTGGTTTTTTTTTGGAGAAGATGGAAATGAGGGCTGTGTGTTGATGACTGGAATGGAAGAGGGGAAGCAAGGAGTGCAGCGCCTTGTTGGCTGAGAGTGAGAGGGTGAGGAATTTTTTTAGGATTTTCTTTTCTTAGGGTTTTTCCCTTACTTTCTATTATTCCTCCCAAAAATGTTCTCCCCGACTTAGTAAATTTTTTCTCCCTCATTTTTTTTCACTGTAGCATGATATTTATAGGAGAGTTTTTGCTAAGTTTTCAAACTAGTCCCTTAACTTTTCCTTTTCTTTTTTTTTGTTTTTTTTTGTAAATTTTAATTTTTCTTATTTTTTTATATTTTTGAAAGTGAGCAATATCAACGTCTACTCAATAAGAAAAATCAATGATTGTAAAATTAACATGTTAAAAGTTGAATGCATTCAAAATAACTTTGAAAATTTAAATTCTTCTAATATCACGTTGAAAATGCTAAAAATAATGCAAATATATCAAAATATATTTTTTTTGGATTTTTCATTGTTGTTTTCTATTTTTGATTTTTCTGAAAATTTATAACCTTTGGCTCTTCGGTTCTAGGTGTGGCTAGCTTGTGAAGGGAATAGGAAAGCTAGAGTGAGGGCTTTCGGTTCAGTAGAGAAAAAGATGGGAGAAAGGGGTGCATTGTTGACAAAGAAAATTTAATTTAAAAAAGTTTAAAATTAGATGTTTATGAACTCAATTAAATTTTATTAAGGGTTTAATTAAATTTATGAAGGGTTTAATTACAATAAAAATTAATTTTTAAGTCAATTTAGATTTAAATTGGATGAAATTAAGGTTCAGGACTCAAATTATAATTTTTAAGAGTTGATTTAATAAAAAAAAGAGTTTCATTGCATAAATATTAAAGTTGATGTTTCATTAGGGACTTGATTGAAGAAATCTAAAAACCAAGGACTAAACTAGAAAAAATCCATAAAAAGAGGAACTGAAATTGTCCAAATCAAGAGCCAAAATTAAAAACATTAAAAGTTTATTGATCAATTAAGGGTTAAATTACATAAATCTAAACAGTGGAGATTTTCTCACTATTCACTAAGTCAGACCAGGTCCGGCCCAAATCAAAATGGTCGGGTCGGGTTCGACCGAGTCCAAAAAAATATATAATTTTTTAAAAAATTATTTTAAAATTTATGATTTTAAATATAATTATTTTTCTAATTAACTAATAAATTGAAACACTATAATATTTTTAATAATGAATATTTGATCTATATTTACAATTATTTAACCCTACAATGAGATTAAATTCAATATAAAATTGCATACAGAAATTTAGTGAGTCTCGTAGGAGAAAATGAGGATTAAATTAAACAAATATTTCACTTTCTTTCTCCACGAATCATACTTACGAACATGTATAAAAACATAATAATATAATAGAAAGGCAATAGCAAACAACACAATAAACAATATTTTTGTTTTTTATAAATAAATAACAGTATTATAGAGTTACATTTATAAATTTAATTTATTATTTATTTATCAAAAACAAAAGATTTAATAGACTTAAGGGGAAAAAATAGTACAATCCTTTACTCATTAACATTCTATCAATAATTTTTTTTTTAACATATACTCATTCACATATATTTATATATCTATGTAGAAACCGTATTTTTGCACGGTAATAAACACACACACAAGAAGTTAACCAAGTGACTTGCTATATATAAAAATAAAATACAAACTTCTAAAAAATATTATTTGTTATTTTTTCTCTAAAAATTAAACTTGAGATCTAAATGCGCGCATAAGTATAATTCATTTCAAATGGCCAAAAGGCTACTGCTACAATACCACATAGACAAGACAACCTGCATGCCTTTATTGCTGCCCCCGCTGCCCAATCAGGGGCT
Organism: Populus euphratica; assembly: GCF_000495115.2. NCBI lineage: Eukaryota > Viridiplantae > Streptophyta > Magnoliopsida > Malpighiales > Salicaceae > Populus > Populus euphratica. The sequence goes on from NW_011501065.1 coordinate 2,265, forward strand.
GATCCTCTGGTGTCAACCTCGGATCCTTCTTCCTCTACATCAACCCTTCCTAAAGGTGTTTTTCTCAACACGGTTGGTCTAGATGCAGATCCGCCGGTGCTCCAGGATCTAAGCCTCACGAAGCGGTCCTTAGATGTAGATCTGGAAGAGGAACAACTGGATTTCACCGTCTCTGAAGATGAAGATGACATATCTCCTAACCCCTCCTCTCCACCTTCCGCCACACATGTCTCCTGTCCGTACTCTAGGTGGAGGTCTGTGTCCAGGTTGTTGAAATAAACTCAATTCAGAAGGTCAAATAAGGCAGCCACCAGCTGTCATCGCCCAACCACCAATCGACCAGCCGCCAGCCGCCAGTTGCATGCCGCCACCCATCAGCCACCAGCCACTTTCACACCATCGGCCACAACCGCCTTCACACTTGAAGGTTGAATTTTTTTGTTTTGATTTCGTGTATAAATAGGCAGTTAAACTTATGCAATTAAATGTGGAGAGATTGAGAGAAACACTAGAGAGAAAGAGAGAGGGGTTGTTGTAAGCTTTTGTTTATGTTGTTGTAAGCTTTTGTTTATGTTATTGTAAGCTTTTGTTCTTGAAATAAAAGAGTGTGTTTTATCCCCTCTCAGTGTTTCAAAGCCACCACAAGTGGTTTCTCCCACCAACAATTGGTATCAGAGCCCCGTTCGTCAGAAAACAGAGGTATTTTTGGGAAATATCTGAATTTTCAAAGTTGTCAAAAACAAGTTTTGATCATTTCAAAGTGTAGAGCTCATCAATACGAACTCAACGGTGCAAAAAT
>NW_011501065.1:6670-11802 GCF_000495115.2 Populus euphratica
GCATGCCGCCAGCCACCGACCACCAGCCGCTTTCACACCGTCAGCCACAACCGCCTTCACACTTGAAGGTTGAATTTTCTTGTTTTGATTTCGTGTATAAATAGGCAGTTAAACTTATGCAATTAAGTGTGGAGAGATTGAGAGAAACACTAGAGAGAAAGAGAGAGGGGTTGTTGTAAGCTTTTGTTTATATTATTATAAGCTTGTTGTTCTTGAAATAAAAGAGTGTGTTTTATCCCCCTCTGAGTGTTTCAAAGCCACCACAAGTGGTTTCTCCCACCAACACAGGTAACTCTATACCAAAGAGTACCCCTCCTCCTCTGTGCGATGGCAAGTAGAGCGATCTTTTCTCTTCCAATAGAAACTCTGACGCTTGTACTAAGCTCAGTAACTTCTCCCTTTTTCACACTACCAAATCTTGTTCTATCTCCTCTGATGATTTTCACCATAGCTTTGATGTTTGGAAGTGGTGTGCTGTGGGTTGCGTCTCTGGTAAATACCCTGGCATTAAGGCTCTGAACAACCTTATTTCCACTGTCTGGAAGTGTGAAGCCACCCTCTCTACCCATCAATCAGGCTGCCCTTCATTATGCTGGTTTGTGATATGCCTAGATTGCAGATATAATTAAAAAAGTTGATATCTTATTTAAAGTATAAAAGAATTGAAATAATAAATAATGAAATAAACTTATAAAAAGATAAATTATATAAATTGTAAATTATATAATAATATTGATGTTGGAATGAACTTTAAGATAAGATGATGGTGAAAAGATTAAATAATTATAAATAATAATAAACAAGATTAAATAATAATAAAATAATTATCAAAATTAGATAATTTATTAATATTATTTTAAATAAGTATAATATAATTTTTTTATTTAACTAGAAATCAAGTTTCAATTAGATAATTTATCATTAATAGCTCGTTACGAATTATTAATTTGATCATATCAATTATTCTATATAAGTAACATTATACTTGTAAATATTATCAGGTGTTCATGACGTTAATTTATGTTAACAACAAATCATATTCTTTGTATAACAATGATGTCGGCTGAGGACAATGAAGGATCAATCATTTATTGTACTAAGTGTTATACAACATAAATCTAGATATTCATTTAACAAGCAATGTATTAAGAGTGAATAACATAAAAAAGATAAGATATGTTAATAGCAAACTTTCTTAGATATAAATATTAAAGTAGGGGTGAGCAAAAAAACCGAGCAACCGATTAAATCGATAAAACCAGAAAAAAAATAACCGAAAAAACCGAACCGAAAAAAAACAATTAAAATTTTGAAAAAACCAGCCAGTTTGGTTCGGTTTCAGTTTTATAACAAAAAAACTAAAAAAACCGAATCGAACCAAAACCGAAAAAACCAGAAAAAAAAACAGAGTCGAAACCAAGCCAAACCGGAAAAACCGAGCAAAACCGAGAAAAACCGAGCCAAAACCGAGAAAAACCGAGCCAAAAATAAAAAAACCGAGCCAAACGAGTTTGAACCAGTTTTTTCCCTAAAAAATCAAGTCGAACCGAAACCGGTCGGTTTGACCGAGTTTCGGTTTGGTTTCGGGTTTTTTTTCCAATTTTTTTTTTTAGTTTGGTTATTTTTTTTTATAAAAACCGAACCGAATTGAAAATGATCACCCCTATATTAAAGTCTATGTTAAGTTTATATTATGTTTATTCTAATATTATTAGTGAAACCTTTTTACTTTGACATAGTTAATTTATCTAAACATAATAAAGAAGAACATAAATAAACAAGATAAGAATATGGTTATGATGAAAAATGTAAATAAAAGATTAATAAAAATAAAATATAAAATAAAACTTGAACATTATAAAGAAAAAAAGTAAGAAAACAATCTTGATTTGAAACATAAGATACCTAAATATATGACAAATGCCTCTTTTTATAAAATAAAATTCAAAACTATTGATTTGATAACTAACTATTTAGTTGGTAGCCAACCATGGACTTGGTGGCTCGTTATTAATATTGTTGGCTAATTATTGACTTTGTTGGTTGGCTAAAATGACATTACTAACATTGGAATTAGAGCACATAGTCTTCATAAAAGTTGTAGATAATGATCTCAGCTTTTTGACAAAAGAATAATGAGCTTATTTGGATATTTGAAACTTGAAATTTGAGCTAAATACCAAACAGTATCTAAACTGTAGGACATATTCAAACATCTCTTTCATGGATGTTTTAGGCTTATATCTTAGCTTTCTATCAAAATAAATCAGACCTAAATCCAAGTCTACAACTCTAGTTATGATCTAATAATCAAATGGTGTTCCAGTTTGAATTAAAGTAGCAGCTCAGTCCTCTCTTTGTTTCTTTACTTTAAATAGTTAATCATATCAATCAATCCTTTGAATTATGAGATATATCTACTATCATAACCCAATTCTAGGTTATTCCACTAAAATCATCTTTTCTCAAAATAAAAATAAAAATAAAGGCTGACATTGTGGACAATACAGGCCGGGGAATCAAGTTGTAATTTTTGGAAGAAATTCAAGGCCTAATTGTACCTCATTGCGCCCAAAAATGGAGAAAAAAAATTCAAGGTCAAATTAAATGATGATTGGATGAATTTGTATAAAAATTAAGTCTAGGGACATAATTAAATTTTTAATAGGCCAATCTAATTTAATCATGGGCTAAATTAAATTTTAATTATGCTTAATAATTAGTCTGAGTCTAATTAAAAGATTTAATTAAGTGCAAGGACTTAATTATACTTTAAATGGGTCAAATTAATTTTATTTGGGGCTGAATTGGTAAAAAATTAAGTTTGGAGGCCTAATTTTGGCTTAATTGAGAAGATTGGAATTTTAAGAGACCAAATTTAATTTTTACCAAGTTAATTTGTTGAAATTAAGGGTCAAATTGCAAGAAAATTAAAGTTTGGGGGTCAATTAGGGGCTACATGGAAGAAATCCGAGACCAGGGATGATATCGCAATAGGCATGTAACTTTGGGGCTCCAATTAAATTTTATCAGGGCTTTAATTGAAAATTTTTAAGGTTAATTAAGGGTTCAATTAAAAGTAATTGAAAGAAGAAGGACTAAAATGAATTTTGGCCAAAAACAAGATTTTGGCATTGTTCGTCTTCTTTAAATCCTTGAAATAGCTGGTCTGGTTATCTACTTTACAACTGCATTTAATGTACCTAATGTCCACCAAATTTGCCAAAATTTGCACGAAACTAATCACTAGGCATTCCTCTACGTCAGGGTATGGTCGGCACCAGCTCACTGCAAATAAACAGGCATGGCACCACCCTAAAGAGGCCGACTCAGGCAGCTTGCAGTTATAGATTTGACAATTTGATAGTGCGCCATGCCTACTTTGATAGTCCTTTTCATCTGAATCAAGGGCTGAAATTTTTCTCCGTTGTAGACAAGATTCCCCTCTCCCACCACCTATAAATATAAGTGGATTTGATGGCTTGAGAGAGGAGAAATTAGGATCCAAAATAAGCTAAAAAACTAGCTTCTCCCATGTTTTTCTTCTAGCCAACGTTCTCTCTTCTAGCTCTCTCTCCCGTTGTTTCTTCAACCCTTAAAAACCCCACAAAAACCTTCCTCCTCCACTAACAAACAACATCTCAGCCTCCCTACGAACCCAAATCCTCATCGGAGGTAGGCACAGCTACCACGAGGCTTCCCTCTCTTCTTTACAGATTCTCTTCTTCTGCATCTTTTTCTTTCTTCCTCTGCCATAAGCAGCCGACACTGCCACCGACCTCCACCTCCTCACCAATGGTAGAGTAACCATCATGGCCTTCTCTCTCTTCTCCTTCCAACTTTTCTCTCTCCTTTGCAATGTTTTCTTCTTTCTCTCACAGCCGACTCCAGCCACCATCACCTCAGCCGACACTCCCTCAGCCACTAGCCGAACCACCTCATCAAGACCAAGACCCCACGCTAGACATTTTCCTCCTCCCTACTTTGCCACTTTCTTCTTTCTTCCTCGTCATGGTTGCTACATGCAGAATTCATTTCTACATGTAACAGCTAATTAATTAGCTCCTCCTTTGGGTCGGGCTAGTTACGACCCAGTCTAAATGGTTGGGTCTGGCCTGACCCTAATTTTAAAAAAAATCCAAATTTTTTTTAAAAATCATTTTAAAAAATTATAATTTCTTGCATATTTTTCTACCAAATTTTGTATAATATCGAATTATATATTTACATTGTAAAATACAAATCTGGTATTAAAATACTTGGTTTTATCCAAAATATTTCAAAAAAAATCAAAATATTTTCAAAAAGAAAAAAATATTTTATTGCATACAACCAATTCCTAAAATTTTTCCAAGCATGTTTTTCATAAAAAAATAATAAAAATTGCATCTTTTTCATGTTTCAATTTTTCAAAAATGGATATTGTAACAGTTTATAATTATCCATTAGGATTTGGCCAACATGTCAAAAATCTTTTTTCATTTTTTTTGGATCTAGATGTAGACTTTAATATTTGTGGGGTGTAAAATTACACGACAAAGTACACTCTCAGGTATTAAAGATACAAAGTGTAGAAATGTGATGCTAAAATTGAAACTTTAAAATAGTTAAGATTTAATCCAATAAGATAGAGACTTTCTCATGAAAAAAGATCTGTCTTAAACCTTAGAAAAAACCAACAAATGAAAACCAACTTAAAAAAGAAACAATCAAACAACAATGCAGTTTACCTTAAGTAGGGTGCACTGGGGGTAATGTATCTTCCCCTTACACAACCAATCCCTTAATCAGACTTTCGCAAACTATAGGTTCCTAGTAACCATAATACTAGGTGGCTGATTAGTACTTAAAAGTGCATTTTTATCATGGTTTTATATCATCATTTTGCACTTGAAGTATCAATAACTCCTTAATTAAAGCATGTTTTATAATAATATATCTAATAATATAAGATACCTTTAATTTATGGTAAATGTTCATTTTAAATGCAGGCCTATCACATAAATGAAAGGATTGATTGATGACTTAAAAAACTTAAATTGCAAGGATAAAGAGATAGCCAAACTTAGAAAAGAGATGTCGGTGCAATCCAAAACGGAACACTATTCGGTAATTGGTTCATATCTAGAGCT
>NW_011501065.1:14204-51940 GCF_000495115.2 Populus euphratica
AGTGATGGCATCTTCAGTGTAAAATCTTGCTCCAAAATGATGGACCAGCTGCTCTACGGTGGTGCTAAACCATTCCAATCTTCTGTTTGGATAAAACTAACTCCACCAAAAGTGCAACTTTTCCTTTGGCTCCTTGTCCAAGACAAAGTAACCACAAGAGATTTTCTATTTCAGCATGACTACCTCACTCTTCAGGAGTCAAGATGCGCTTTCTGCAATAAAAGCTTGGAATCTTCGAGTCACCTCTTCATTCATTGCCACTTCACTTGGAATATATGATGAAACTGCTTTCTAATCGGGGCTTTTGCAATGTTTTTCCAAAATCTATTGATGATATGTGCTACCAATGGTCTTCAATGGTTAAAGGCAAGCAGCAGAATCTCTCATGGCAGCTTCTTTTCTCATGCGTTGTTTGGAATCTTTGGCTTCACCGAAATGATGTTATTTTTAATGATGCTGCCCCTAACTTTCAAATTTGTTTCTCCATGGTGCGTCAAAGTATTGCTTTATGGTTGAGGCTTGATTCCAACTCTTTAGAGCTTAATATAGAGAATGTTTAGCCGAGAGAAGTTGGTTTCTTATGATTTGTTTGTTCCCTCATTTGTTGCTCTCCCCTGTTTCATGCAACAGTTTTTTGTACTTTTTTTCTTTACTTGTTTATCTGATGTAAGTTAGGCTATTATCTTTGTAGCCTTTTTTCTTTATAAAATTTCGACTATTAACAAAAAAAAGGCTCTTGTTATATACCCTAACAAAATATATATATTAAAATAATAATAATAATAAAATTGATATTTTTATATTAAAATTAAAAAAAATAGATTTATCAATAAAAAATAACAAAATACACAATAAATCAAAACATGGATATTGTGACTATAAAAAGAAAAAAAAATTATATTAAGAAGTGAGAGATGTTTTTGGGGTGGTTACTTGTAGATTAAGGAGGGGTGAGTTTGTTTAGATGCAAGATAAGAAAGAAGAAGGAAAAAATAAAGAGGGGAGGCAGTTTGTCATCACACTATTTTTTTAAAAAAAAAAATTATTTGTTTTATCTGGAATTCTATTAGTTAGTATATAATGATGATGATGTTATCAATTGATTTATATCCGTTGATAAATATCACTGTAAATTACAAATAGAAAAACTTTGTTAATAATTCTGTTGGTTTTAATTGAATTTTTAATAATAATAAATCATAGTATTATAAAATATGACTCGACTTGATTAATCAATTAAATAACTCATAAATGGTTTGTTTCTTACTATATCAATCTAGAACTAAATTTTTTTTTAAAAAAAAAGACCACAAGCTGATTAATTTTTGTGTTCCTTTATATTATTGTTTTGAGAGTGTTACTTTTATAAATTTAATTTATTGTTTATTTATTAAAAAATTATAAATATATTATATTATCAGATTTATTATTATAATATATATTTTAGTTAGAAAATTTTATAATATTTAATATAATATATTAATATAAAAATTTAATAAAAATATACTTTTAAATAATATTCAAAAGCTAACAAGTAACCCTGTCCACGAAGCACATCAACGGTTACTGGCAAACCTTCTACTTTTTCCAAAGGTAAGGACGTTGTTCAGCCTGGTGAACTGTGTCAGGCTAATATTCTTAATGCCTCTGTTGCAAGACGGATCACAGGAGGTCTACAAAGGGACTTGTTTCTCTTCCAACTAGAAGTGGTGGGGACAACACCCTTACCGCTCCGAATTCATGTTAATATATTGTCGGAACATCAGGGGGCTTAATAGTTCGCTGAAGCAGAATGAGGTGGTTAGCCTCAATAAAAGAAACAGGGTTGATGCTTGTTGTTTGTTAGAGACCAAGCTATCCTCTTCTGAAGTTGGTCTCATGCACAACCTTCGGTTAAAGTCTTGGAAATATCTCACTAATAGTGTGGCTGCCTCATATGTCCGGATTGTTAATTTTTGGAATCCTAGCACTGTCAATATTGATTTATTTGACTTTTCTGCTCAGGCTATTCATGTTCTATTTCTAGCTTGGAAACTCACTCCACTTTCTTTGCTACTTTAATCTATGGGTTCAACATTATTAGATGGTGCCCAAGCTCTCCTTGGTGACTTATAATTCCATGCTTTCTCAGGAAGACAAACATAATGGAGCTCATGTCACCAGCTATGAAGTTTCTGATTTTAGGGACTGCTGCATTGATCTGGGTCTTGCTGATTTACATTCTACTAGATGCTTCTTCACCTGGTCCAATGGTCATGTTTGGAGCAAGCCTGATAGGGTCATGGTGAATCCCCTTTGGTCCTCTTTACCTCAACAAGCCCATGTTCACTTTAACACCCCTGGTGTTTTCTCTGATCACTCTCCAGCCTCTGTTCAGATTGGTCAGCGCAAGCCTAGAGGGAACAAGAACTTCAAATTTTTAAAGAAGTGGGTTGATCACCCTCAATTCTTGGAGGTTACTTTGCAGAGTTGGAACAATCCAGTCAGCGGCTCCTGTATGGTTACTCTATGCAGGAAATTAAAGTACTCGAAAGACCATTGAATGAGCTTAACAAACTCCATTTTATTCATATCTCTAAGCGTGTTGCCCGTGCTGAAAAAGATCTCGCTGCTCAACAATCTCTTCTTCATCAGAATCTTGATAATGACCACCTTTTGCTTCAGGAAAGGAACCTCAGGTCTTCCCTGTCGAACTTAAAGCAGGCGAGTTTCTGTACTTCAGGCAAAAGCTCAAGTGTAATTTTCTTAAGGAGGATGACAAAGGCTCTTGTTATATATGGATGAAACTGCTTTATAATCAGGGCTTTTGCAGTGTTTTTCCAAAATCTATTGATGATATGTGCTACCAATGGTCTTCAATGGTTAAAGGCAAGCAGCAGAATCTCTCATGGCAGCTTCTTTTCTCATGCATTGTTTGGAATCTTTGGCTTCACCGAAATAATGTTATTTTTAATGATGTTGCCCCTAACTTTCAAATTTGTTTCTCCATGGTGCGTCAAAGTATTGCTTTATGGTTGAGGCTTGATTCCAACTCTTTAGAGCTTAATATAGAGAATGTTTAGCCGAGAGAAGTTGGTTTCTTATGATTTGTTTGTTCCCTCATTTGTTGCTCTCCCCTGTTTCATGCAACAGTTTTTTGTACTTTTTTTCTTTACTTGTTTATCTGATGTAAGTTAGGCTATTATCTTTGTAGCCTTTTTTCTTTATAAAATTTCGACTATTAACAAAAAAAAGGCTCTTGTTATATACCCTAACAAAATATATATATTAAAATAATAATAATAATAAAATTGATATTTTTATATTAAAATTAAAAAAAATAGATTTATCAATAAAAAATAACAAAATACACAATAAATCAAAACATGGATATTGTGACTATAAAAAGAAAAAAAAATTATATTAAGAAGTGAGAGATGTTTTTGGGGTGGTTACTTGTAGATTAAGGAGGGGTGAGTTTGTTTAGATGCAAGATAAGAAAGAAGAAGGAAAAAATAAAGAGGGGAGGCAGTTTGTCATCACACTATTTTTTTAAAAAAAAAAATTATTTGTTTTATCTGGAATTCTATTAGTTAGTATATAATGATGATGATGTTATCAATTGATTTATATCCGTTGATAAATATCACTGTAAATTACAAATAGAAAAACTTTGTTAATAATTCTGTTGGTTTTAATTGAATTTTTAATAATAATAAATCATAGTATTATAAAATATGACTCGACTTGATTAATCAATTAAATAACTCATAAATGGTTTGTTTCTTACTATATCAATCTAGAACTAAATTTTTTTTTAAAAAAAAAGACCACAAGCTGATTAATTTTTGTGTTCCTTTATATTATTGTTTTGAGAGTGTTACTTTTATAAATTTAATTTATTGTTTATTTATTAAAAATAAAAGTACAATCCTTTACTCATTAACATTCTATCAATAAATTTATAAGTTGATTTGTTTTTACACATATTTATATATCAATGTAGAAACCATATTTCTGTATGGTAATACACACACCCAAGAAGTTAACCAAGTAACTTGCTATATATACAAATACGAACTATAAAAAAAATAATAATTAAACTTGAGATCTAAATGTACGCGCGCACTCGTATTAGTAGAATGGGTATTATAAGTACATGTGTTTGTAAGAACATATATAGTATTTTACAGTAACATTCATTCCAGATTTCAAGCAGCATTGCTAAGGCCTATTTCAAAACCTCATAAAGAATCATAATAGAAACAGAACATCAAAATGACAGAAAAAACATGTTGACGAAGCAAATACACAAGTCGTAGAGCCATTAGTTTGAGCAGAAAGGAGAACGAAAATCCACACATTAAACAATAAGCACACAGACGAGTAACATTATACCCTTCACTTGTTTTTGAAGGTTCACACACTTGAAAAGAAACACAAATGGGCAAGCAAACATACGCCCTTATTTCTTGAGGTTCGCACAATAAATGACTGGAGACAGAACATGATGACATACGCCCTTATTTTCTAGAAGTTCAATATCCTTCTTTTAGGAGTTGTATGGTAAATATGACTGTTACAATGTAAAGCCAAATTGCATCTCATTGCCAATGAAACAGTTGAAATTACTTCCACGAATTAAAAGAATACTCGCAGCACCACCGCTCAAAGACATGATTCTCCGTGAAATCATCGCATGACGAGGTAACCAGCCACCCTTATGCAAACATGAAGAACAACGACCATTCAGGCATATCGCATATGTTAATTTATTTCAACTAGTAACAGTTGAAGGAAAAGGATAGAGCATAAATAACTGCAGCCATATTACTTGGTTGGGGAAATATTGAATTATTAGCATGCTTTTCAAATCCCAATGCCAAACTAATCTTCTTACCTATCATCATCAAGTAGAAAACGAATAAATCTTATTATGGCCTCGGCCTCGTCCTCGTCCTCGTCCTCGTCGTCCTCCTCCTCCTCCTCCTCCTCCCACCCATTATTTCGGGTCCACATTCTACGAGTGTTGGTTGGCACGGAGCGACCAATGCTTGAACCCCCAGCTACTTGAGATACCTGCAAAGCCAATTCAAGCAAGGCATACACATTCTAACTTGTAACACTGAAAGAAAGGCAAGAAATCATGTCAAATAAGCAGCACCTCTGATTGAGCACTCATTGAACCATTTGTTGTAGTAGCAAATTTTGTGGTCAGCTTTGGACATTGATGCATCTTCAACATCTCCAGTCGAGGGAATAAGAATTGATAACATCCAAGACTGAAGTAGACAATCCTCGGTAATTGTTCTAGATACAGCTCCTGCAGTTCAGGGAGCACCATCCCCTCCTCAACATTGACAGGTGAAGCATGATCATCCTGCCCAAATACTCCCAGTAGTTGAGAGGATTGGCTTACTCTAAGTATTTGGAGCTTCGGGAGACCTGAAGCCATGGCTATTGGGAAGAGACTCGTTAACTTGTTGCATACATTGATCTCAATTCGACACAAATTGGGGAAGCATAAAGATTGGAGATCACTTCCTGACAATATTTGATCATTTCCATCATCAATATCCTTAGCTATGATTTGCTCCAATTCATCACAAGTTGATATCTCTAGAACTTCTAGTTGAACCAGACTAGCAATCATGTTGCCTGTAAATACATGCGTCAGTCTCTCGCATTTCCTCACCACCAAAGTAGTCAAATGCCTCAGCACGAGACCCTTCCATATACAACTCATGTCAGGCACAGGCAGTGAGGACAACTGTAATGCTTCCAAACTTGTGAAGCCCTGCATAAAAACAATTAAATAAATACAGGTGCCATTTTGTTAGATATAATTCCTCGGAACGTTTGTGCACTTTGAAACTATTATATAATTTTGGTAAATAGGTGAAACAATTATCCCCGATACTTCAGCAAAATACTTAATCAATAAAAAAGATATAAATAGATAGGGCAATGGGTCAGCGGATTATGAAATCATAATTTTTCATATTTATGATAATCTAAATATAAATTATTATTTTATATTAGTTAAATTAAAAGCAATCATGAAAAGATTACACTTATTAACTAAAAAATAGTTTTTTTTTAATATTTGATTTATAAAAAAACAAATTATGACATTAACCAAAAACAAATATATAAGAAAAAATAATTTTAATTTTACATAGTAGTAAGATTTCTTGTATATAAAGTAAAAATGCTTTATTATGGATCACTTTTTTTCTTGTATATAAATTCAGTGCATAATTAAGAGCTTATCAATTGCTTTAGTTTCAGAAATTTGGAGGAAGAAAGAAGAAATTATCAGTGTATTGAAGTAGACAATTTAAATTAGAAAAGAAAAAAATCTTGGAGAAGTATAAAGGACGTACTTGGAGCTGTGCCAACAAATTACCCGATTCTTCGTGGCCATCAATGGTTAACTCTTGCAAAGAAGGCAACTGGGCAGCAAAATCCTTTGGACCAAAGAAGCTGCAATTTGAAAGAGACAATTTTCTTAGCCGAGGGAAGTTGATGGTGCCACCTCTGGTGACAGCATCTCCTTCTGCACTGTAAAATATTTGCTTTAAATTGCTAGTAACTAGAGTCATCTGTTCCAGCTTCAGAAGACTCGGAGACACAGAGACAGGGAAGACGTATTCCAGGTGACCACAGTATTCTATAAGGAGAGTTTTTAACTTCGGGAAGCTAAGAGACTCTGGAATTATTTCACTTTGATCATCATTTTCTCTGATAAGATGCTTCAATCCACGACAACTTCTTATCTTAAGTGTTTCTAGCTGTGGTAGACTTTGAGCGAGGGACGGTGTGAAGATAAATGTCAGTTTGTCGAGAGAATCCAAATTCAGATGAGCAAGACTTAGGTGGCTGACATGCCCGGTGAGCCCCTTCCATATGCATCTGAGCTCAGGTAAGCAGGACAGTTGTAGCTCTGTTAAAGATGACAACAACGACCGCTCCCTCTCCTCACTGCTTCCTTCATCAGCCTCGCCCAATTCAAAAACCTCTTCCAATGATTTACAGTCTTTAATTTCCACACCCCTTAGATTTTTCAAAGCTTGCCGCCATTTAGCTGGAAACAGAGTGCGAATATCCCCACATCCATTCACTTTGACATGTTCTAATCTTTGCAAGAAGTCCTTTCGAGACCCATGGCCATGGGTGGTCATCTGATCAGAGGACAATACTATATTTTCCAAACCCTCCACTCTATGAAAACTAATTTGAGACACAGTAGGAAACAATTGCTCAAATGTCTTCGCATTTAAGGATGTGGCGCTGATTTCACCCAAACATAATCTTGTCTTTGCAGTTGGGTATTCATTATCAAGTTCTGAATACCCATTCCCTAACACCCAAATATCATATTTGAGCAACCTGGGAAAAACAAAATCTCTGGGAATGCATTCAGCCTTCGGTATCCTCAATGATAATACAGCTAAATGAGACAACGAGTTTAGTTCTCTTAGGCTCGCATTCACTCCTCCCCTGCTTGTCCCAACGACATCCCATTCCTTAAAGCTGTAACACCCGATTAGCAGTTCTTCTAACCTCTTCAAGCTTCCAATCAAATTCACGGGAATCCTTCCTAGATTTCTACAACCTGTCACGTCCAACAACCTCAACTCCTTGAGCTCCCTCATTTCACCAGGTAATTCTTCAATGGAGTCGCACCCTATAAAACCAAGAATCTTAAGCCTTTGCAGCTTTCTCAACCAAATGAGCTCCTTGCATTTACACTCCATCAACAGCAACGATTGAAGGTTCGTCGAGAATTGAAGTGACTGCAATGACAAACACCCTCCCTTTAGGGACAAAACTTCAATTTCTTTCATCCCTTCAAAAAACCTCTCTGGAACATTCAAACCACGATCCAGTTCTAATAATACAACTCTGAGCTGTGGACATACCAATCCTTCAGGAAGTTCTGCTAGTTTATTGCCCATTAACGAAATTGCTGTGCAACCTTCAAAGCTTTTACTGCACATTGGCCACTCCTTCAACCCAAGGCCTGAATTTACCATGAATCCATATTCTTTAGATGATGCTATCTGAATAGCAACATCACGAACCAAGTCATGCATTTTCACACGCTCTTCAGTTTCAGTGCCTAACAGCATACAACAATCTTTGAGGGTTCTTATTTCCGCATGAACTTTTTCCCTTGCATCTTCAATGGACTCCACATCTTGATGTAACCCGTAGCCAACTGCATATCTCGTCAAGTCCTCAATTGGAATGTTGTAATCTTCTGGAAATAAACAGCATAGCAAGAAACATAACTTGGTTTTCTCGTGCTTCAAATAATCATAGCTCAACTTAAGACATGAATATGCATTTTTTTGTTCACCAATTTGTTCCATGTGCCGAAATTGAGAGTTTCTGAGCTCTTTGGACGCCACTTCCCACTCAACATCAGATTTATCTCTTAGAGCCCTTCCCACTGTCACAAGTGCTATAGGCAGTCCTTGACATTCTCTCGCAACCTTCTTTGCCACTGAGTTCAAGGTAGAGTCCGCGTCACGTAAACCTGCATTGATTTTGAACAAAGCCCATGCTTCATTTTCTGATAAGAGACTTAAGAACACTTTTGGCTGGCACTCCATATAAGAACATGTCTTTAAGACGTGTTGTTGGAAGAATTTTACAACCCCTGTGAGCATCACCAAATGGGATCCCTATCTCTTTCAAGTTGATAACTTTCCAAACATCATCCAGGATTATAAGCATCTTCTTCTCTGTCTTCAGTCTCTGCCATAATCGATCTGCTCTCCCTTCTTTAGTCTTTTCGTCAAGATGCAGACCTAAACTATCTGCCATTCGATCCTGAATGTCTATGACATTTGGATTCTGGGACAGTGTAGCCATCAAAACTTCATCAAACAGCTGCGACTCTTTGGCACTCCTGCATACTTCTTTCATCAGGGTGGTTTTACCCACCCCTCCCATGCCGTACAGTCCAATCATATTGACGTTGTCATCTTCGAGAGCTTTCATAATCTGTTCGAAAGCTTCTTTTGACGATTCCGAGGGTGTGAGTCCCTCTGATGGAAGAAATTCTATGTCTTGAAGAGGTGCTTTGTGGGACACTTTGGGAAACTTTTTGCTATTGTCTTCAAGCTTTCGCAAAGTCTCTGTCTTCTTTTCCAGTGCCTTGCTTAACTTGAATTGTCGCATCCAATTTGGACACCAAGTAAAGTATTTGCCATTTTTTCCCTTTTCATTTTCCAAACGATTCACACCTTCAATTTCGTTTTTTGCATCTTCCAGCCATTTGTTGACATCAATCTCAATCTCTTCAGTATTCCTTTTAGCAACGTCGACAGCATCTTGTAGACGATAAAGTGCCAAAGCCAGGCTCATCTTTTGTTCATTGAATTCTTGAACAAAATTGTTGAAACAGAACATATAACGGAACTGCTTGATTGCTGGTTCCACCAAGACTTCTGCTATCTTAGATACAATGGATCCACCAGCACTTTTGATAGCCATTTTCCACCAGTCTGAAAAATCAGAGAAATGAGAATAGTAATTTTATCACCTTAATTTGTGAAGATATAAGCGGAAAGCAATAAAATATCTATCTATGCCAACGAGCAATTAATCCCTTGTCCCCTCATCTAAATCTCTATTCATGCCATCTACAAAAGTTACGTAGGGTGTTTTCTTTTCTTGAAGACTATAATATCTTCAGATTAATTTGTCATTAATCTTAAATTGTCATAATGTTGTTAATAAAATATAGAATGTTAATATGGTTGTATTGTCAATCAAAAAAACTCTATACATCAAAAGTTAAGAAATAGAATATTAATATCTTTCAATCCTTAGTTCTTTCAGATTTTTTATTCCCTTGATATCTTTATACAGTTCTAGGAGTGTATTTGCTAGGATCCAATTGCAACGACTTTATGGTGGATATAAATTACATTTTAAAGACAGGATCTTTATGCCACAAAAGTATACCTTCAATTCCATTTTTTTAAAGTTCTGACTTTCCCAAATATATAGAAAGGTAGGTTTCTATAATAATTTTTAAATTTGTTTTTACATAATTGAAGACGAGGAAGATTATATTGTTATTGAGTAGAGAATCAAAAAGTAAAGACAACTTGAAATTAAAAATATTATTTATGGAAAATAAACCATATAAATGTATGAAATAGCATGGTAAGAAAATATTTTACATGGAAAATACTTTTTAATAGCGGTGATGATGGATTTCACAATGATAATAAAAGGGGTGGTGGTTAAATGGCAATGATAGTGAGAGAAGAGGTCGTAGTGAGAAGGTGATGGAGGCCGCGGTTGTGGTAAAAAAAGAGGTGGGGAAATAGGAGATGTTAGTGGTGGTGGTAAGATGAAGGTGGTGGTTAAAAGTCAAGATGGAGACTAATAATATTTTGTTAAATATTTTTATTGGCAAGGATAAACATTCATAAATAAATGGAAGTTTTGAATTTTGCAGTGCATGAGTAAACGTGATGAAGGTTGTGTGCCCTTCGAAATGAAAGAAACTTCGCAAAGATTTTACGTACTTCAATCATAAGATGCAATTACACTAGACTGGACTACTTGAATTTTGCAGTGCATGAGTAAATAGTTGAAACTTTTTATGCAATGAAAAAATAAGCAAAATTACACTAGACTGGACTTGAAATTCAATTTTCTATTCTAAATTAAAGATGCATTAGAAATAGATTTGGAAAACCTAGGCGCATACTAGGCAACTCTTCTTGAAAACCTAAGTTAAGCTCGTATTGAGCCTTATGACTAATGTAAGTTAAAAAACAAATATCAAGCTAGTTTGGAAAGTCATGTCGTGGACTTCCATACGTTAATATTCAAGGTAAGACTTCAGTACCTATAATTAAATGCAAGATTGTAAAAAACTGATGCCAATTATTTAATTGCACTATAATAGGCTATGTTTTCAAAATATAGATTTACATGCTTGAATTGAACATATTTTCTAAACAACTGAAGATTTGATTGCTTGTTTAAGCTATATCGTGTGATATGGAGCTTGTAATGATAAGAACCAATCATCTACCAAAAAAGATAAAACTATAGTGATTACTCGTAATGAGAACTCCATCTTTCCTAGTTTAAAAATTAATCAAAGGTTTGGTGTTAAAAACTATTGATAGATGATCAGACTGAATATTAAGGCATGTAAATCTAAATTTTAGAATTCATTAATAATGTTATTGTTACTGAATATGTTTTGTAGTCATTTAGTTAGTTAATGTAGCATTGATTTTATTCATGCAAAATATATTTGTTATTAATAAAGGCTTTCTTTATCTTTAATTTTTATTTATATTTAATTAATAAATCTAGAGTAAAGATAAAGTTTATGAGACAAAAAAGCTTTACTAAAAAAATCATAAAATTGTTATAATTATGAGATTCATATTGCATCAAAATATCGTTTTTAAATGTTCTAGGTCAATATTCTATTAAAATTGAATATTAATTAAAGCTATTATGATTGGTGTATATTATGTTCTTTTTTTCTTTATGAAAACAAACAATTATTCTCATAAACTAGGACATGAGGAATAAGTAAAACTAATATGCAGATATTTGTTAAATGACATGTATAATGAACTAACCTGTAAGAGAATTCTATATAAATAGATTACCTATGTATATGAAAAGGCTCATGTGATAGTTGTGTAAATGATTCTTAAACTTGAGATAACTGAATATTATTGATTGTGAAATTATTGGCCCTGTGGCAGCAAATCCTAACTTCACATGGATAGTTCTTTCTCATCTTGAAAAATGAAAAGGTGTATCTTGTACCATTTGAAAGGTATGGAAGTTTAGTTTCTATCACAACTGGAATCACCTAAACATTTGACTTGTAGCTCTAGTTATGATAAAAAAAGGTAATGAAAGGTTAAACTGACCGAATCTAGTCTTTTTATCTCAATCTTTGTGTAAAGGTCTTGTTTTCACCAAAAAAACCCTTCTTGAACATGACTCAAATTAATCACGGCTTGCCCATTATTTAATATCCTCTTGAAGTCCACCTTAACCCACGTAACTTGAAGATGTCTATTGAAAGTCTCTTTGAATCTCTTAGTTCTAAACCTTGTAACTGGACCAACACAACCTCCTATGGATCCTTTAATGCTTGGATTGCATCACTTAGACTTGAGATAACTAAGTTATTTTATATAGTCAATATTATATTTTAATGTCCACTATATGTTTCTTTAATCAAATGTAAAAAATGATTAGACATTGGATATAATAGAAATTTTATGAAGGTATTTGAGTGACCAAGAAAGAATTCATCATTTTAGAAACTATAAAATATTACATGTGTTCTCGAATAATATTAAATATGAAATCCTTATATAAGGTAAAATGATATTTGAAAAGAATTTCAAATTTTATTCAAATAAGTAATAACTATCGTGATGAAAATTGATATGATTTATCAATGCAAACACACTTTATGGTCAAATGTCTATATCAAAACAATACAAATGAAAGAACATTAGTTATATTGATAAACTAGTTGTTGAAAGGTTAACTCAAACCATAAATAACTTTTTCTAATATGTTGAAGATCATAATAGCTAGTGATTTTCAATCCTAAAAGAGATAGAGAGTTAGAACTCAAAGTGTAGCAATCCTTCAATCCTAAAAGGGTTCATGAGATTTCTAATTTGGTAATTCATGTGAATTATGGTTAAAAATCGGATAATTGAACAACTAGTGATATATAACAACCTTGCCACAAAGAGCTTATCATATCTTAAAAAGAAAAATTATTCTTCAAGTAATCTTTACTCAAAACCTAAATGACCCTAAAACATTATAGTCTAGATGTATTTATATTACCATCATGAAGACTTGCAAGTTAAAGATGTTGTTCATGCTAAAGATGTTTGTGGTGTCTCCTATATACATAAATCAAAATAAGTTGGATATATTCAAATGATAAAATGTATACTTGTTAAGCATGAAATGTCTAAGAAACTCATTCAGTTGTAAAATGTTGTTGGCTATCTAGGTCTGAGACAAAACGGTTGATGTTACAAAAATAAAGGATAGATATTGTGTAAACAATAACCTCTTAAGATTAGAGTTGGATACTGTTTTAGAATCACAAGGGTGGACAAAATGGTATATTATACTAATAAAATATACTTGGATGATAAAATTTGAAGAATATTAGTTTTTATGTGAACCATTTGATTGACTCATATAACTGGATCAACTGGTTGGTCGGTTGAGCTAAATAATTGATAATGAGGCTACTATCCATATTTTTAATTTTTTATCCCCTCGATTTGTTTTTCTTTTGGATATATTTTTTATATGGAAAGGATTTATTTTTAGTATAAAGAAAGGATTTGATAGAATTTTAGCAAATTCTTAACTTGGGATTCAATAAACCTACCAGTTAAGCGTAACCCAAAACAATCGGTCAACCGGTTGCTCAACAATATATATATTCATTATTTCTCAATCAAAATCACAAAATAAAAACACCCTAACATCGACTCTCTCTCAAACACTCTCCAAAATCCATCCTCTTGATCACATTTGTAGCTTATTTCTTGAAGATTCAAGTATAATGGCAAGCAAAAAACGCATAAGAGACATGGAATCGAGTAAAAGGGTCAATGATCTAACCTCTTGAGAAAGTGATGATATTCAAAGATTTATAAATTCTTCTGCAAATAAGTCTATTTCTAGAGAAAGAGGGTTGGGCAATGGAAATGGGTTATAGACACTATTTTTTAGTAAATGGGTTAAAGTATAATATATGATTTCAAGAAAGTTAGTTATGGTTTTTTTTTTTTTTTTTGCTAATATGTAACAATGGAATCTAGGATTATAAAGTGAGGATTTGTTGTTAAGACCTAGATTGCTATATAGGATAATAACACATAGTATATTACCAAAGAAAGGGCATTTTAATGGAATAACTTTTATCGATATATGCTTAATCGATTGCATAATTAGAAAATGGCCAATGATATATATATATATATATATATATATGTTATGATTAGGAATATGATCATATTGCATAATCAAAAGCAAAAGTCTTTTCCTTATGGTCAAGCATTAACTTCTATTTTTTAGCATTTTAGGATTATTTTGGCATATATGGATAGGAATCCATATTTAAAGCTCATGGAAATAGATAATAAGACCCTTACCAAGATGAAATATATGTTAAATAAGGATGATAAAATATGTGTTAAATAAAGACGATGTTTAAGTTTCTAAGAACCAACTAATAGTACATGCTGGAAAAAAAAAAAGGCTTGATGATGACGAAATTGAAGCTATGTTTAGGTCACCACTGCTTGCTTTCTCACCCGAAGAGACTATATCTAATACATGGAATTCAAGGATGAAGAGTCACCTAATACATTGCAAAAGATAAGGGGAGACATATTTTTATATCTAAGTTATATATTTATTGTTATCATAAACAAATAGGAGATTATCGACCTTTAGATTCTTTTATAAAAGAAAATAGTTATTCTTATAGGCTACAATATAAGATATATTTGAAACTAATATTTAGGTGTTTATTTAATGATAAGTTTATTGATTGCATAAAGATTCCATATGAAGAGAATACTTGTGTATATGAAAAAATGCTTTTGACAATTTTGAAAGTGATTCTTAGTGATGTGAACCCAAGATCTATTTATTCTAAGTTTTTGCTGAAAATATAATGAGCTTATCATAATAGAAGACCTGCTCCAAGGCAACAAGATTAGAAATCAACTCAATCACAACACCTACACCTCGAGACGAGCAAAAGGAGTATAAATTCATAAAAAAGATTGGTCAATTCTTTGAAAGAGTTGAAAGTTCAATCAACAACCAAGATTGACAACCAAAAGTCGGCAAAAATTAGAATATTATTAGCCAAAAAAAAGTGTGCTGAAAATTATTCTTAAAAGTATTTATACCCAAGCTAAAAACCCTAGTTTTCCTAATGGGTCACATATAAATCCAATTTAAATAATAATCAACTCAGGCTAAAACTAGCCCAAACTAATTGAAATAAATACAATAAACAAGTCTAAAACCCAAACAAGTGTTTCCTCGCAAAATAAATAAAGTTTAATAGCTCAACTAATTTAATAAAACAAGTTTAGTTATTCTCGCATTCTCTCCGGAAGCAACAAATCATAACTTCACTTAGATGGTTCTCTCTCGTCTTAAAGAATTAAAAGGTGTATCATGTACCATTGAAAAGTTATGGAAGTCTAGTTTCTATCCCAATTGGAATCACCTAAACATTCAACCTGTAGCTCTAGTTATGATTAAAAAAAAGGTAGTGAAAGGTCAAATTGACCGAATCTAGTCTTCTTCTCTTAATCCTTATGTAATGGTCTTGATTTCACCAATAAGCCCTTCTTGAACATGAATCACAATAATCATGGCTTGCCTCATTATTTAATATCCTCTTGAAATTCACCTTAACCCATGTGACTTGAAGAAGTCCATTGAAAGCCTCTTTGAATCTCTTAGCTTCAAGCTTTGTAACTGGACCAACTGGAACCTCCAATGGATCCTTTGGTGCTTGGATTGCATCACATATACTTGAGATAACTAAGTCCTTCTATATAGAAAACACTATATTTCAATGTCCACTACATGTTTCTTTAATCAAATGTAAAAAATAATCAGGCATTGGATATAATAGAAACTTTATGAAGGTATTTGAGTAATTAAGAAACGATTCATCGTCATAGAAACTATAAAATATTACATGTGGTCTCAAATAATATTAAATATGAAATCCTTATGTAAGGTAGAATGATATTTGAAAAGAATTTCAAATCTTATTCAAATAATCAAGGACTATCATGATGAAAATTGATATGATTTATCAATGCAAACACACTTTATGGTCAAATGTCTATATCAAAACAATACAAATGAAAGAATAGTAGTTATATTGATAAACTAGTTGTTGAAAGGTTAACTCAAACCATAAATAACTTTTTTTAATATGTTGAAGATCATGATAGATTGTTAGGCGTTGCACTTAACCTTCGAATATATATTAATTAATTATTAGATTTATGATAAATTAAGTTATTTATATATAAAATCATATTTTAATTAGGATTATAATTTATAATTTGACAACATATTAGGAACAACTAAAAATTAAAATCAAGTTTGACTTGACTATGAATAAGTTTATAAAAATTAAGGGACTAGAATGTAATTCATATAAGGGATTACAATTGCAAACTTGAAAAAAATCAAGTAGGGATTTAACTGTAAAATAAATTTATAGAGGGTTAGAAAATAGCTAGCACTCAAGGTTTAGCAATCCTTCAATCCTAAAAGGATTTATGAGATTTCTAATTTAGTAATTCATGTGGATTACAGTTAAAGATTTGATAATTAAATAAGTAATGATTTGTAACATCCTTACCTCAAAGAGCTTATTAAATCTTAAAAAAGAAGAATTATTCTTCAAGCAATCTTCACTCAAAACCTAAATAACCCTAAAATAGTATAGTCTAGATGTATTTATGAATAATACAATTTCATGACATATAGATTAAGGTTGTATGAATATCATAAATACAATTAAAAAAAAAAGGAGAAGAAGAATCTATACAAGAACTTACTTGATAGTAAAGAGATAAATGAATCAGAAATTTAGGATACTCAGTTAAACACTTACATAGATGACATAGATTTAATTAATTTAATGAGCTGAGTTATGCATGAAACTATATCTATGGTCTCTCAAAAAAGAAGTTTTTTTATAAAATAAAAAGAAAAGATTTCAAAATAAATAAATAATTAATTGAATTAAGGAACCTCTTCCACTTGCAAGGATCAAAATATAGCTAGCATCTAATAGTAACTTGCATATGAATATCCTTATGATATATCCATAAAAGCTAAAAGAGATTCCTCACTTCAAATATGATTTGCTCACGAAGGCCAAAGCCAAAAATATTCAAACTAAAAGGGAATTTTGTATTTCAAATTTGATTAACTTATATTTTTTTTCTTATATTATCATATAAGGCTAAAGGCTTCATGAACAAATGAGCAAAAACAAATATCAGCATATGTAAAATAATAATAATAATTTATAATAATAATAATAATAATAATAATTTGTTGCAATTTGAGCAGAAATAACTCCAACCTAGAAGTGTATTTGGTATATTAGATAGAAGTACACTAAACAAGACATTTATAAGTAGCTATTCTATATGGATTTGACTTGGGTGCTTTTTTTTTGTTTCTTTAATTGAATATTTTTTTTATTTCATCCTTAAACATTGAATTTATTAAGAATTTGACTTTATAATTTTTTTTTTTATGGATTTATCTCGGTCTTAAAACTCAGATTTTATAGATTAACCTGAGATTTTTTTTAATTGGATTTTTCATTTTATTTCTTCAATATTGAGTTGAATAGAAATTAAACTTTATAAAAAAAAAATTATTTGATTTCTATGGGTTTATTACAGTCTCATGATTCTAGTCACAAGTTAGCCTAGTTGCCTGAGGATTTTTTTTTATTCTTTTTCCATTGAATTTTTTTTTCAATTTTATCTTTTAATATTAGGTTAATTGATAATTAAGCTTTATAATTTTTTTTATTTTTCTTTCCTTGAGGTTATCTCAGCTTTATAATTTGTTATATTTTTCTTTCTTTGAGGTTATCTCGGCCTCATTGTCATAACCCATTTTATGGGTTATTCCCTAAATTCACCTTTTCTCTTCCAAAACAAAAATCAAAAAAATATGTTGAAAAGAAATCCAAAAAAAATATAATTGCAGTGAGAAGAGGATGTCAAAATGCCTAGAAAATGGCTGAAATTTGGTTAAGGAAGTCCATAATACAAAGATTAAAATTTGATAGTATATGTGTTACTAATGAAAGCCTTGTTAACAAAGAAAATTAAATTTAAGAAAAATTCAAAATCAGATATTTATGAACTCAATTAAATTTTATTAAGGGTTTAATCAAATTTATAGAGGGTTTAATTGCCATAAAAATTAATTTTTAAGTCAATTTAGGCTTTAATTGGATAAAGTTAAAGTTCAAGACTCAAATTATAATTTTTAAGAGTTGATTTGGTCAAATAAGGGGCTTAATTGTATAAATATTGAAGTTGATGGCTCATTAGAGACTTGATTGAAGAAATCTAAAAACCAATGACCAAACTAGAAAAAACCTATAAATAGAGGAACTAAAATTGTCCGAACCAAAGGCCAAATTAAAGAAATTAAAAGTTTATTAATCAATTGAGGGTTAAATTGCATAAATCTAAGAATAAGGACCAAAATAAAAATGGCGGCTAACTTGAGGGCTAACATCCGATTTTGAGCAAGGAACAATTGAACTGTTTTTGAAAATTAAAATTACAATTGAGAACTAAATTGAATAAATCACAAATTGAGTACTGATTTGGAATTTTTCATATTTTTAACATCATTTCTTTTTAAATGAAAGAGGGTGTTTTGTACAAAATAACATCGTTTCATGCATTGTTCATTAAAAAAAAAAACACACAAAACAGTGTTGTTTTGAACGTCACTGTGCTTCTTCTTTCTCTGGACGTACAGCAAAGGAAGAAGAAGTTTTGTTCCCTTACATTTTCCCTCTCCCTCTCTCTCCCACCTTGTCTAAACCCTAACATAAACCCATGCCCCTCATGGCCTGCCACCATCATGGGAAAGGCATAGGAGCTATGCCCTATAGGCAGCTCTGGGCGACTGCACAATGGCCAGCTCAGCCATCGTACCCTATCATTGTCACTATATAGGGGTAAGGTAGCTCCCACTCCTCCTACCCCTATAAATACCCCCCCCCCTCAATAGGCAGTGAGAAAGGGGGGAAAACAGGTGAGGTTATAGAGAGGGGATGAACAAGATAATTTTGGAAGAGGAAACAGAGGGGAAGGGAGGTGAAAGAAATGGAACAAAGAAGAAAACAACAGAGATCAACATACAGGAGGGAATTGGTGGGAGATAGAAAAAAATATTGAAGGCGAGAAGAACAAAATAAAACAAACATAGAGAGGAGAGTGAAAGAAGAGAGGAAGAAAAACCAAAGCAAAACAAAATGAAACTGATGAAGGAAAAAAAAACACCAAGAAACAAAAGAGAAAAAAGAAGGAACCATCGTTTGATGCCGCAACATCTTCATTTTGAGCCACCGTCAATGACAACACCACCACCGTAGGTCAGCCTCCTCTTCTTCCTCTTTCTCCTTCAACTTCTATGTCATTTGCAAAGTCTCCACTCTTCTACAAAGTAAACAATAGAGATTTTCTCGCTGTTCACTGGGATGGACCAGGTCCAGCCCAAATCAAAATGATCGGGCCGGGTCCGACCCAATCCAAAAAAATATATAAATTTATTTTTTAAAAATCCTTTCAAAATTTATAATTTTAAAACTCATTATTTTTCTAATTGACTAATAAATTAAAACACCATAATCTTTTTAATAACGGGTATTTAATCTATATTTACAATTATTTAACCCTACAACGAGAATTATAAAATTGCATACAGAAATTGAGTGAGTCTGGTAGGAGAAAATGGGGATTAAATTGAACAAATATTTCACTTTCTTTCTCCATAGATCATGCATGCAAACATGCATGAACACAGAATAACATAATAGAAAGACAATAACAAATAACACAAGAATTAGTAGAAACACACACCTTGTTTGTAGCACGTAGAGACAGGAACGAATGGCAGATTCACGATCACTTAGACACCCACAACCTCTCTATCAATCGATTGCAACCACAAATATAATCCTTAATGTATGTAGTGTTTATGTAATTATGATCTCTCAAGGTTCTTTTTTTTATTTTTTTTTTCTTTTGGAAAATGATGATTAGGGGAAAAAAACGAAAGGACCTGAAAAGAAGACAACAATTAATTAAATGAAGAATACTCTCTGCCACTTACAAGGATGAAACTCGAGCAATATGATTGTCTCTATATCCCACTCAAGGAATATGATTTGCCCATAAAGAAAAGGAAGAAATAAAGACATTCCTTTCTTTAAATTTGGTTTACCTATGAAGCAAGCTAATGACATCAACATTTGCAGGCTAAAGAGAGATTCTCATTTCAATTTTATTTATTTATTTATTTATTTGGGAGCATGCAGGCCAATGGCTTCACGGGTAAGCGAAAACATTACTGCTGCATGTACAAAACCAATTTAATTTTCTATATAGAGTTCTATAAACAAAGTGACGCTAGAATATCATGTTTTAGATACTTCTATCATAGGAAGATGATAACAATAAAAACATTTTTTATTCTTATAATGAAAGTATTATAAGTGGGTCTGGGGCAGCCATTCAACCTGTTTTTAATTAAAATTTAAATTTTTTTCTTTCAAATTACTTTTTTTGAATTGTTTTAAAATATTTATATCAAAAATAAGTTTTATAAAATAAAAGGATATCATTTTAATATATTTTTAAATAAGAAATATTTTAAAGAATTACATTTTTGATGCCCAAAATATGACTGGTCAATAAAGTGACGCTAGAATATCATGTTTAAAATTTTAGTATAAACCATATAAAATGTTTTTTATATGCAAACGAATCTAAGTCCTGCAACTAGATTGTGCATGCCACTCGTGAGGTGTATTTGAGAAATCATGATATGGTATAAAATACAGAGGAAATTAGAAAGTTAAAAGCACACAAATTAATTAGACGTCTGCCCCTGTATTATATATGGAAGTGAAATAATTTTGATCGTTTAAGTATTTATAGATAACAAATTAATTGTGGATGTATTGTTAATTATAAGTATTTCTGTATACATTGTTTCTGTTGGGTTTAAACAAAAATAGTAATATATTTCATATTCATTAAAATGGATAACAGTTGCTTAAAAAAAAAGATAGGTATAGGTATTTTTAAGTGAGAGAAAAGAGAGTTTCATTAGTAGTGGTAATAATTAAAAGCTATTTTACTCACTTTTTGCTAAGGACTGGGTATATTTTTGTCAATAAAAAATTAAACATATAAACTTTTTTGACATATTTTTTTATATAAAAAAATATTAAATATAAATTAAAAAATTTATACATGCATCTAATTAAATAAATTGAAAACCATTCATGTCAACAAATTAAAAAAAAAACACTAACGATAATTAAATAAATATCTAAAAAATTCAATGGGTGGGTGTGGATTAAGATATTTGATATCACAACATGATTTATTTACCTAATTGTGTTTAATAACTCTAATTAATAAAATTAATTTTTTATTTAATCAAATGATTGTAGAAATAGACACATATAAAATTGATTGTAGCAAATTAAAGAAAAAAATATCTTGCAAGGTTGCACTTACTTAAAATATTATTCAAAAATAAATATTTTTTATTCTTAAAAATAAAGATATATCAATTATATAAAACATAATAGATGAGTAAAAAAAATCTTTTAAAAATTAAATACTTACAAAATACTTTAAAAAACTAGAAAATTAAAAAGGCTATTTAAAAAGGCTAAATGAAAAAAAATCAAAGAGAAGAAGTATTAATTTAAATATAAAGTAAAAAAAATATTTAAAAAACATAAATAAGAAAAAGCATGATTGTTTTTCTTAAAGTCAATATTACTAAAACAAAGCCAATGTTGTTGGGCTTAGTAAGTCAGGCCTACATCTAACACATTTAAAATGGCTCGTATGGAGATCTATTTTTTAAAAATTTAATTGACACAAACAACATGCCATCTATTTCAATATTTTAAAAAAATTTAATTAAACAACGCATCGCTTGACTTTGCTAATATTCCAGCCACTAAATTTATTTTTCAATCCATTTTTTACTCTTTACTTTTGTAAGAATTTTGAAACCATCATCTATTTATGGTGTCTTTTTACTTTCTTCCCCAGACTTTTAATTTTATCCTTAATCAATAAATTTGATTCAATTAAAATTTAATTTGGCTCGTCATGGTATAAAGATTTTTTAAAAAAATATATTACTATTATAGAAAAATATAAATCATATATTGGGACCTCATCTAATAACTTAAGTTATTAGATTGAGATAATTACTTAACATATCAAAGTCTTGTTAATCAAGTTGTCATAAGTTCAAATTTCACTACCTTCATTGTAGTTGATAAAAATTAAATATAAGGTAATATGAGAATTTGCAAGTTTAAAGCCCAAAAATATTTTACTTGAAGAGATGTGTTAGATAATAATATAAATTATATCTTAAAATCTCATCTAACAGTTTAAACTTTTAGATGAGATAGTTCTTTAACATAGTATCAAAGCAATTTTAGGTGAGATAGTTCTTTGATGTAGTTCTTTAACATTAATGATAAATGGTCACAAATTTAAATCTCACTACTTTTATTTTATTTTATGAAAATTAAGCACAATGCATTATAGGCCTATGCAAGTTTCAACATGAAAGAACTTTTATTTGAAAGAATGCATTCAAAAATAATATAAATTATATATTAGAGCTTTCATGTGCATGTAAAAAATACTCAACACAATTTGAATAGTAATACATATATTTGAAAAAAAAATATTATTTTAATTCAAGTAAAAAATAATTTTAAAAAATATCATGCATTTTATTACTCGACACAATCTAACTCGTGATATATATTTGAGAAATCATAATATTTTATTTTTGGTATAAAATATTGAGGATATAAGAAAATTAAAAAAAAATAAAACCATATAAACTATAGATAAATTAGTTATATGTCCTCCTTGCACGGGAGTGAAATAATTTTGATGATTTTATTATTTTTATGTAATGAATCCTTTGATAATTTAGTTATGTTATTATAATCTTGTTTATGTGTTATTGTAGTATTTATAATAACTTTTATTTATATTCTTTCTATTGGGTTTAAATAAAAATAGTAATACATATTATATCCATTATAAACGCTTAATCCAAATTTTCAATTATTTTTATAACATTTTATTTTTTTTCAACTTGGTGTCCTTGTTTTTTTATTGATTGAAATAGAATTTAGAAAATTCATATCCTAGAAAAATATCCTTATTTTATTTTTAAATTAACAAAAACTAATTGTGAGGCTCATAAAGTATTGTTAAGGTGGGTTTTTTTTTTTTTTGCTTTTTATTTATTTTTATTTTTATTTTTATTTTATAATTCAATATTATGTTTGTTCATTCTAATCTTATGATTTAGATTATTTTTTTTTCAATTTCATCATTTAATGTTGGGTGTTTTTAAAATTAAATTTCATAATTTATTTTGATTTATTTTCTATAGGGTTATCCAATTCACATGATTCAGGTTGCGAGATTGACATATTAACATAAATTAACTTAAGTTGTTGTTTTTTGGGGGTTTGACATATTCACATAGATTAACTCAAATTTTTTTAAATTGATTTTTTTAATTTTATCATTCAATATTGGATTAATTAAAAATTAAATTTCATAATTTGTTTTATTTTTTCTATAATCATTTTGGTCTCATAATCTATGTCTTGTATTTGACATGTTAACTTTGTTGATTTGGGTTCGATGCAATATGTTTGAGTGTCATTATAATAAATAAATAAAAAAGATGTCCTCTTAAAATAAGTTTTAGTTAATATATTCTTAACAATCTTCTGGTTTGTCTTTAGATTTGCCAAGTTAACAAGGTCACATCAGACCAACCCCCACATGATTTAAATTTTTTTTACTAGAATATGCATTGGAAACACTTGAATATTTTTTCATTTAAAAATTGATATATCTCATAGCATAGCACGCCCAATCATCTAAGTGTTTTTTTAGAAGGTTTGGGATTATGGTTGCACTATGCTTTTAAAAAAAACTTGAATTCTTTTTAGCTTTAAATTATTTTTTGTATTTTGGATCATTTTAGTGTGTTGGTGATACGACCAAAAGATTGATGTCTTCTCCCAAGTGTAGGAGTGTCGAAGTAATAAATAATCCGGCAAGACTAGGGTCGAATCACAGGGAGGTTAATTGTACAAATTATAAATAACAATAATACAACAACAATAACAATAACAATAATAACAACAATAACAACAACAATAACAATAATAATAATAATAATAATAATAATAATAATAATAATAATAATAATACTAGTAGTAGTAGTAGTAGTAGTAATAATAATAATAAAGAAAAAGAAGGAGAAGAAGAAGATGAGAACTTTGCAAAGGAATATTAATGTAACGATTAAACAATGATAATAACAAATGTCAAGGTTAGAGATTCCACTAATAGTATGTCAAACAAGTATAATATAAACTCTTATTATTCAATTGGAAACCACACATAAAGGAGGTTCTAATCATATTATAAATTATTAACATGATTACATTAGTCATCTTATTCGATTAATGCTAATACTTGTAAACCTTGTTAAGCATTCATCATTATAACTTATGTTAAAAACAAATCAAGTTCCTTTCATAGCTCCGGTGTCGGTTATACCATACAGTATGAACTATAAAAGTGTCAACCATTTGTTGTACCAAGTGTTATACAACATAAATCAAGATTAATCATTTAACAAGCAAAGTATTAAAGAGTGAACAAGATAACAAATATAAAACATGTTAGTATCAAACAGTAAAGTCCATATTAAGTGTATATTATACTTATTCTTACACCATTAGTGTAACCTTTTCACCTTGACATAATAAACTTAGCTAGACATAATGAAAGAAAGAAAAATAAATAAACAAAATAAAAACATAAATAAGATAAGAGTTAACTAAGGAAAGGAAAGGAAATGAAAGGCATAAACTTGATATTAATGAAAGCAAAGCATAAACATTACAAAAAATACAAAGAGAGAAAGCCAAAGCATGATCTTGATCTGGAAACCAAGATGCATAAATGCATGGAAAATGCCTCCTTTTATAGGCTAAAATTGGGAACTATTGATTTGATGACTAATTGATGAGTGGGTGGCCAACTCTTGACTTGGTGACAATCCTTATCTTCTCTTATCTGCCCAAAACATCATTGATAACGTCAAAATTAGAGCCATTCAAAATATGAAAGTTATAGGCAATTGTCTCAGCTTTCTTGTGTAAAAACATCAGCTCATTTGGACTTCTAGAACTCTAGAAATGGCCAAAATACTGAACAATGCTTGGGCTGGAGGACAGATTCAGGCTTCTTTGTTATTACTATAATTTGGACTTGAAAATGGCCTTTTTGGATCTTGGGCTCCATATGAAAGTTGTAGGCCTATGTCTTACCTTTCCATCCATATAAAGTTAACTTAAATCTGAGATCTATAGCTCCAGATATGACCCAATTACTGAACAATATTTCGGTTTGGATTGCACCGACATCTCTTTTCTAATTTTGGTCATATCTTTGCCCTTGCAATTTAAGTTCTTAAAGTCATCAATCAATCCTTTCATTTATGTGATAGGCCTGCATTTACAATGAACATTTACCATAAATTAAAGGTATCTTATATTATTAGATATATTATTATAAAACATGCTTTAGTTAAGGAGTTATTGATACTTCAAGTGTAAAATAATGATATGAAACCTTGATAAAAATACACTTTTAAATACTAATCAGTTGGTATTAAAAATAAATTTTAAAAAATAAAAAATATATTTTAATATATTTTAGAAAACAGCAGATAAAACATACACCCAAAGAAGTAGCCGAGATTCTGCCATTGACTCCATCTCCTGCGGTCAATACATAGAAGTTTTTTTTAAAATGTTATCATGTAACAGGAAATGAGAGTACAAACCAAATACACAATCCCACTTTGGCAGGGAAAAAAAATCTAGGAAGGAAAAGTTGAAATATGTTTTCAAAATTTGTAGGCATTGACAACTGAAATGTTATGCTTTGATAATCTTAAGTAAACACATCATTACAATCAAGATTCAAAATTAATTTATAAATGCCACTTCATCCAAACTTTATTAGTTTGTATACTAACAAGATATTTTTGTGTTTGGATAACGCTTTCATATTAAAAAATGATAAAATTAAAAAAATAACACATAAAAATTAATTAATTTTAATTAATTAGGTGCGCAACATGTCTTTACAATGCATTTTTATTTTCTGTTACAAAATAATATTTATAAAAAAAAAATATGTCTTGACATATGTGTATCTATTTGATATGGTATTTTTAAATATATTTGAATGTGTTTTAAAAATATATTTTCTTAAAAAAAATATTAACTTAATTTTTTTTTCTAATATTCTCTAAAGATTTAAGTTAAAAGTTTGTAAATGATTAGTAAATATAGTTTATATTAGCTTTTTTTTCTTTTAGTTTGTGTTTGTTGGTAAATTATCTCTATCAATCATTATGAATGTATAAAAGGGCTAAGTGCCCCTCTTATTATTTATCTAAACTAAAAGCATTATGAATTGAAGTAGTGTAATAAAATCTCAGCACTTGCCACAAAGAGTTGCAAGGGTAGCACGAGAGGGTTAAGGTTATCTTTTTACTATGATACATTTGGCATTGAAGAAATGTTCAAGGAGAAGATGATCCCTTCAAGTTTTGGTGGATCTGCCTTAGGTGTCAGCTTAGCCGACACCCCTACATGAGGACACCTGGTGTTTGGGCTAACTTGTCCTTACACTAAGTCAGACCCGATCACCACATAGCGCTAGGCTAGCTTGCTCTTACCCTGGGTGTGATTCAGCCCGAGCCCCCACATAGAGACACTTGGAGCTTGGGCTACCTACCTTTATGCTAGGTCAGACTCAAGCGCCAAATAGCACTGAAGCTAGCTTCCCTTGCCTTGTACGGGAGCCATGCTCGCGTCCCTATGTGGGGATACCTAATGCTTAGGCTACCTGCACTTTTACAAGGTCAGACCTGCATGCCATGTGGCATTGAAGCAGGCTTGCCCTGTTCTTAGGGCTAAGGGTTAGATTCAACATAATATTTTTTATATTAATAGTTTGAAATACAATAAAATAAATATTATTACTTTTAATTATAATAAAAATATAAATATTTGTACCACAAATAATAATATTTTTTATATTAATGCTCTGAACTATAATAGAAATAGTAATATTTATAACACAAATAATAGTATTAATATGAATGATAATATTTATGGCACAAATAATTATAATAATAATAATTTTAAATTTCATCCTTCAAATCAACTATATGGTTTTTCTTTGCTCGTAATAACATGTTGAATCTGGATATATCCATGTCCAACCCCACGTTGGGTTTGGATACGTCCACGCCTAACCACAAGTTAGGTATACACGCGTGCCCGCCCAACTACATGTTGGACCTGGACGCATCCACGCCCAACCCCATATTGGGTCTGGATGCGATCGTGCCCGCCTTCATATTGGGCTTAGATGCATCCACGCCAAACCCCACATTGGGTTTAGGAGTGACTGCGACCAACTCCTTTAGAGAGTTTTTGTTTCAATAAAACATGTCAACTAAGAATTCTTTTATATCAATTTATCATCCACCCATAATTTAATCATGTTGATATTCTATGTTAAAAAGTATATGTTGGAGATTAAATTTTGAAAAAGTTTAAACCCAAAAAGTACGTTAACTATATTTTTAATTTGACCTCAAATATGCTAATTAACGATATTCTTTAAACAAATTTTCAGCATTATTGGGGTCTATCTTTAATTAGATAGGGACTAGTTGAGTTATCAAAGTATTATTGCAGGATACTTTTGGAAACGCGCGTTGCTTTTAAATGTGATACAATTGAAAGAAAAAAAAGCACTTTCTAAGCATGTAATCAAGAGTTGGTGGCATTAAAAAGCATGTGATTTGATTTTTAAGCAACGGATAAGTAAAATGTAAAAAAACTTACTTAAACTGTCTTGAATTTCATATAAGAATCAAATTGTTAAATATAAAGGGACATCAATCTAATATAGATATTATTTGAGCAACTCAAAATAAAAAATGACACAATAAAAAAAATATGAAAGCCTAAGTTATAAGTGAAAAGTGAAGTCTCAACAACTGTTAGCAAGTAAAGAGTAATAAATGTTTGTCAACTCTTTGTTATTGCAATGACCAGAATAATTTAGTTAAGTGTTTGCAAAACCATTTTATGTATCTATCTATTTTTTTAGGTTTAATATATAAAATGAGTATGATACATATTTTAAACACACATCTTAGAATGTAATTTTTTCCTAAAAGAAAACAACCTAAAAACACCTAAAGGCTTTAAACTTTTGTAGACAAACATTAGCCAAATAGTTTCCTCTACCAGGTTCTTCACACACATACATAGTAAAAAAAAAAAAAAAACTCCTACATGTAAATCAAAAAACATATACATGCATCTAATTAAACAGCCAAGTGAAAAATAAAGATCAAGATATCTAATATCAACATAGGTAATTTACATGGTCATATTTAATAAATTCCCTTGTCAAAATAAATTTGTAATAGAAAAACACATAAAATGTGTAATAGAAATCGACACGCATATAAAATTTATTGAACAATAATTTAAAAAAACAACACAAGGTTACACATCACACATAAAATTTATTGAGCAATAATTAAAAAGAAAAAGCAATACAAGGTTGCACATATGCAAAGTCTTATAAAAAAAATCAATATTAAAAAAATTAATCTACATAAATTAAGAAAAAACCATAAATGAATCATACCTATCTAAATATAAACCAAAAATTTATTTGAAAAAATATACACAAATAATACATTATTTAAGAAAAAACTTAAAAATTAGAGAAAAAAATATAAAGAAAGAACCAGGTAAGGCACTTGTGGACATATGATTAGTACTTAAAAGTGCATTTTTATCAAAGTTTATATTATCATTTTGCACATGAAGTATCAATAACTCCTTAACTAAAGTATGTTTTATAGTATCATATCTAATAATATAAGATACCTTTAATTTATGGTAAATGTTCATGTTAAATGCAGGCTTATCACATAAATAAAAGGATTGATTGATAAGTTTAAAAACTGAATTGAAAGGACAAAGAGATGGCTAAACTTAGAAAAGAGATGCTGGTGTAGTCCAAACCAGAATACTATTCGGTAATTATGTCATATCTGGAGTTGTAGATCTTGGATTTAAGTCTACTTTATATGGATGAAAAAGTAAGACATAGACGTACAACGTTCATGCAGAGCCCAAATTTAAAAAGGTCATTTTCAAGTCCAAATTATACCAACAACAAAGAAGTTTGAATCTATCTTGTAGCCCGAACACTGTTTAGTGTTTAGCCTATATTTGGAGTTCTAGAAGTCTAAATGACCTCAATTTCTTTTTCCTAAAAAGCTAAGATAATTTTCTAGAACTTTCATGTTTTCAAGTGGTTCCAATTCTAACATTATCAATAATGTTTTGGGCAAATAAGAGAAGATAAGGATTGTCACCAAGTCAAGAGTTAGCCACCTGCTCATTAATTAGTCATCAAATCAATAATTTTCAATTTTGGCCTATAAGAGAAGGCATTTGCCATGCATTTAGGCATCTTAGTTTCTAGATCAAGATCATGCTCTTGCTTTCTCTTTTTGTATTTTTTTTGTAATGCTTAAATTTTGCTCTCATTAATATCAAGTTTATACCTTTCATTTCCTTTTCTTTACTTAGTTAACTTTTATCTTATTTATTTTCTTATTATTTTGTTTATTTATGTTTCTTTCTTTCATTTTGTTTACCTAAGTTTATTATGTCAAGGTGAAAAGGTTACTGAACAGTACTTAAAAGTGCATTTTTAGCATGGTTTTATATCATCATTTTGCACTTCAAGTATCAATAACTCCTTAACTAAAACATGTTTTATAATAATATATCTAATAATATAAGATACATTTAATTTATGGTAAATATCGATTTTAAATGTAGGTGTATCACATAAATGAAAGGATTAATTGATGACTTTAAGAACTTAAATTGCAAGGGCAAAGAGATGACCAAAATTAGAAAAGAGATGTCGGTGCAATCCAAACTGGAACACTGTTCGGTAATTGGGTCATATCTAGAGTTATAGATCTCAAATTTAGGTCTACCTTATATGGATGGAAAGGTAAGACATAAGCCTACAACTTGCATATGGAGCCCAAGATCTAAAAATGTCATTTTCAAGTCCAAATTGTAGCAACAATAAAGAAGCCCGAATCTATCCTCCATCTCGAGCACTATTTAGTATTTTGGCCATATTGACACGATCAAAGAGTTGATGTCTTATCCCAAGTGCAGGAGTGTCAAAGTAAAATAACCCGGCAAGACCGGGGTCGAACCACAGGGAGGTGAATTATATAAATTACAAATAAAGAAAAAGATTTAAAGAGAATAAGAACAGAAAAGGAGTTGAAGAAAGTTTTGGGATGTGATATTGATGTAAGTATTAAACAATAACAAAACATATGTCAAGGTTATAGGATTCACTAATGGTATTTCAAATAAATATAATATAAACTCTTTTTATTACTCAACTAGAAACCACACACAAAAGAGGTTCTAATCAGATGATTTCTTGTTATTAGCTCATTATAAATTACTAACATGATCATATTAATTATCTTATATAAGTAATACCATACTTATAAATATCATCAAGCATTCATGTTGCTAGTTTATGTTAACAACAAATCAAGTTTCTATCATAATAACGATTTCGGCCGAAATCTATGAAAGATCAAACATTTGATGTACCAAATATTATACAACACAAATCTAAATTAAACATTTAATAAGCAAGGTATTAAGAATTAGTAAGATAAAAAGATAAACATGTTAATAACAATCTTTCTTGGATATAAACATTTAAAGCTCATGTTGAGTTTATATTATACCTATTCTAACACCATTAGAGAAACCTTTTCACCTTGACATAATTAACTTAGCTAAACATTAAGAAGGAGAAAAACACAAATAAACAATATAAGAACATAAACATAATATAAGCTAACTAAGTATAGGAAAGGAAATGAAAGAGCATAAACAAGAGATTACTATAGCATAAAAGAAAACTTGAACATTACAAAGATGTAGAGAGAAAGCAAGAAGATAACTTTGATCTGAAAATTAATATGACTAAATACATGGATAATGCCTCCTTTTATAGGCTAAGTTTCAGAACTATTGATTGATTGAAGAATTGGTGGGCATCCATTGATTTGGTGGCTGGTTTTTGACATTAATGGCTATTGTTTTTTTGATATTGTGGGTTGATTTTTGATATTGTTGGCTGGCCAAAACGTCATTGCTCACATCAGAATTATAGCCAACTGAATTATGGAAGCTGTGGACAATTGTCTCAGCTTTCCATAAAAAAAAAAACCAGAGCTCATTTGGACTTCTAGAACTCAAGATATGAGCCAAAAACTGAATAGTGCTTGAGCTGCAGGACAACTTCTGACATCTTCGTTGTTGCTAAGATTTGGGCTTGAAAATGGTAGAATTGAGTCTTTGACTTCATATAAAAGTTGTAGGTCTATGTCTTACCTTTCCATCGATATAAAATGCACCTAAATCTGATATCTACATCTCCAGATATGATCAAATTACTGAACGGTATTCGAGTTTGGAATGCACCAGCAACACTTTGCTAAGTTTGGCCTTCTTTTTATCCTTTCAATTTCAATCCTTAAACTCATCAATCAATCCTTTTATTTATGTGATAGACCTGTATTTAGGATGAACATTTACCATGAATTAAAGGTATATTATATTTTTAGACTTGCTAATATAAAACATGCTTTTGTTAGGGAATTTAATGATACTTTAGGTGCAATATGATGACATAAATCCTTAATGAGAATGCACTTTTAAGTACTAATCACATATCTAGAGTTATAAAAGTCTAAATAAGCTGAATGTTTTACATAAGAAATCTGAGACAATTGCCTACAACTTTCATGTTTTTGAGTGACTCCAATTTTGACATTATCAATGACGTTTTGGGCAGACAAGAGAAGATAAGGATTGTCACCAAGTCAAGAGTTGGCCACCCACTCATCAATTAGTTATCAAATCAATAGTTCCCAATTTTGGCCTATAAAAGGAGACATTTGCCATGCATTTAGGCATCTTGGTGTCCAGATCAAGATCATGCTCTTGCTTTCTCTCTTTATATTTTTTGTAATGCTTATGCTTTGCTTTCATTAATATCAAGTTTATGCCTTTCATTTCCTTTCATTTACTTAGTTAACTCTTATCTTATTTATGTTCTTATTTTGTTTGTTTATTTTTCTTTCTTTCATTATGTCTAGCTAAGTTTATTATGTCAAGGTGCAAAGGTTACACTAATGGTGTAAGAATAAGTATAATGTAAACTTAATATGGACTTTAATGTTTGATACTAACATGTTTTATATTTGTTATCTTGTTCACTCTTTAATACTTTGCGTGTTAAATAACTAATCTTGATTTATGTTGTATAACACTTGGTACAACAAATGCTTGACACTTTCTTAGTTTATATTGTATGGTATAACCGACACCTGAGCTATGAAAGGAACTTGATTTGTTGTTAACATAAGTTATAATCATGAATGCTTGACGAGATTTACAAGTATTAGCATTAATCGAATAACATAACTAATGTAATCATGTTCACAATTTATAATCTGATTGGAACCTCCTTTATGTGTGGTTTCCAATTGAATAATAAGAGTTTATATTATACTTGTTTGACATACCATTAGTGGAATCTCTAACCTTGACATTTGTTATTATCATTGTTTAATCGTTACATTAATATTCCTTCTCAAACTTCTCATCTTCTTCTTCTTCTTTTTCTTTATTATTATTACTACTACTACTACTACTACTACTACTACTACTATTGTTGTTGTTGTTGTTGTTGTCATTGTTATTGTTGTTATATTTTATAATTTGTACAATTAACCTCCTTGTGGTTCGACCCCGGTCTTGCCGGGTTATTTATTACTTCGACACTCCTGTACTTGGGAGAAGACATCAATCTTTTAGTCGTGTCAAGTTTTTGGTGCCGTTGCCGGGGAGGTAAGTTCTTGTAGAAATTATAATATTTATTTTATTTTCACTTTTCACTTTTCTTGTATATAAATTTGTTTCTTCTTCTTTTATTTTCTTCTTCTTTTTATTTTATTCCTACACATGCATGAGAGTGTGGTCACGTACATCAAGTGGTAGACTTTGTAGGGTATCCTCATCATTTTCAGAAAATATGACCGAAGAAGATAATCAATCACTTCATAATGAGAATAATGAGAATAACCATGCTAGAACACTTAAAAACCACATGAATCCCATAAGAACAAGTGCACTATCATGCATAGTTTTTTCTCCCGATGCATCTCATTTTAATTTTAAGGCAGACATTATTCAACTTTTACTTTCTTTTCATGACTTATAATTGGAAAATCCATACTTGCATTTAAGGGAATTTGAGGAGGTCTGTAACACATATAATAATTTAAATTTTAGCATGAACACCATCAGATTAAAGCTTTTTCCTTTTTCATTAAAAGATAAAGCTAAAACATGGATCCAGTCGTGCTTGGGATGAAATGCAACAACAGTTTTTGAAGAAGTTTTTCCCATCTCACAAAACAAACTTTTTCAAAAGACAAATCACTACTTTCACTCAAAAACCAGGAGAAACATTTTACCAATGTTGGGATAGGTATCGAGACTTGCTTAGTACTTGCCCTCATCATGGTTTTGAAACATGGAGATTGGTTTCACATTTCTATGAAGGGTTAACACCTAAAGATAGGCAAATGGTTGAATTGATGTGCAATGGAACTTTTGAAAATAAAGACCCTGATGAAGCAATGGAGTACTTAGACTTGTTATCTAAAAATGCTCAAAATTGAGACACCGCGGGTACTTATGAGGCACCGAGTAAAACTTAACCTCATACATCTAGTGGAGGTATGTACAACCTTAGGGAAGATCATGACCTTCAAGCCAAGTTTGCATCTTTAGCTAGAAAAGTTGAGGCACTAAAATTGAAAAAGAGTGGTCAATTGAAATATGTTGAAAACATTGTGTGTTAAATCTATGAAAAAAATGAGCACTCAATCAACGATTGTCCAATGTTGCCTTCTTTTAAGGAATGTCTCCATGAACAAGCCCATGCTTTAAACAGTTTCCAAAGGGCCAACCACATCCCATACTCCCAAACATACAACCCTAGTTGGAGAAATCACCTAAATTTTAGTTAGAATAGTGAGAATAACAATGCACAAACTTCACAACCACCGTTTCAAGCACACCATAATTTCCAAAATTCTCATGGATATGCACCTCCTTATGCTCCACCTCTTAGAAGAAATCTTGAGAAAACATTGCATGCATTCATTGAAAAGCAAGAGACAATCAATACTCAACTTGCTCAAAACATGACAGATGTTAAAGATACTCTTGCAAAATTAACATCTGCTCTCAGTTTCCAAGAGAAAGGTAATTTTTCATCTCAACCACAACAAAATCCCAAGGGGCAATACAATACAAATGCAAGTAGTTCTGGAAGCCAACACATGGATCAAGTCAAATCAGTCACTACTCTATGCAGTGGTAAGGTTATTGAAAAACCCTCTCTTAAACCTTATGAGAAAGATGATGAGTCAATTTCTGAGGGTAAGGAAGGGGTTCAATTTGAAAATTGCAAAGAAACGACTGATTCACAACCAGCACTACCATTTCCTCATGCCATGACTAAACAAAGGAAAGTCAATCACAACTCTGAAATTTTTGAAATTTTCAAACAGGTAAGAATCAATATACCTTTGCTGGATGTTATTAAACAGGTTCCTTCCTATGCTAAATTTTTTGAAAGATCTATGCACTGTGAAGAGGAAACTGAATGTGAAAAAGAAAGCCTTTCTAGTTGAACAATTAAGTGTCATTCTTCAAAACAATAATGCTTTGAAATATAAAGACCCTGGTTGTCCTACAATTTCTTGCTTTATTGGAGAACATAAAATTGAAAAAGCCATACTTGATCTTGGTGCTAGTGTGAATTTACTTCCATATTTAGTTTTTCAGAGTCTCAATGTAGGTGAGTTAAAACCAACTTCTATATCTCTTTTACTTGCCGATAGATCTGTAAAAATGCCTAGAGGATTAATTGAAGATGTGTTAGTACAAGTCGATAAATTCATTTATCCTGTGGATTTTATTGTTTTGAACACAGAACCTGTTGAAGTATGTAATTCATTTCCTGTTATTTTAGGACGTCTGTTTCTTGCAACCTCTAACGCATTGATTAATTATAGGAATGGACTGATGAAGCTATCATTTGAAAACATGACATTGGAGATGAATATTTTCAACATTTGTAAGCAACCTAGAGATGATAATGATTTACAAGTAAATCATATTGACGAATTAGTTTATGATCAACTTGAATCTACTTTAAGTAAAAATGAATTGGATGAATCTAAAGATTTGCAAATGATTTATTCTGAGAAAGAAATCACAGATGAAAAAGGCACTGAAAATGTTGATGCGAATCGTTTTTCAATAGTGACAACAGATTCGACATCTCACATCACACTAATCGATGATTACTTTCATAACAAATCCTTACTTTATCTTAGTCCAATGCCTTGGTATGATAAAAATAACAATTTTCTTGCTTTAAGAGATTTTCCAGCTAATTGGAGTACCCAAGATAAAGAAAAGTTTTTGAACGAATTGAAGAGCTTTTATTGTGATGACCCTAACTTATTCAAATATTGTCCTGATCAAATATTTCAAAGATTCATTCCCGACAATAAGGTAAGTAGTGTCATTAAACTTTGTCATTCTAAAGCATGTGAAAGTTATTTCTCATAAAAAAAGACAGCTGCAAAAATCTTTCAAAATGGATTTTATTGGCCCACCATGTTCAAGGACACGCATGCATTCTGCAAAACTTGTGAAAATTGTCAAAAAGTTTTGTTTTATAATTCTCACTTTATGCATTCCCTAGAGAGTTAAGATCAAGATGGAGCAATCCTTATGGGGCCTGTGATATTGAGAATTCAATGAATGACAATGATTTTAAGAAAAATGGACATCGTTTGAAAGCTTACTTTGATAATTTTTCTAGTGAAAATGAATCAACTGGTTTGAATGATCTTGTAGATAAAGGTTGATTATTTTGTTTTTTCTCACATTGTTTTTGTGTTTCTTTTTTAGTGATTTTTGCTAGTTTCTCTCACCCCGGTCAAATGGCGGATAACGGTACTCCGTGACTTAAGTCGGTTCTTTTAGTTTCCCACAATAACTGATATCTGTGTATATATTTGTGCAATTCTTTAAATCTCTCTTCCAATTCTCATTTAAAAATGGACACTTATCTTGAAAAATTAAAAAGGTATTTTCTTGCACTGCCTCAGAATGCGATTACAAAAATTTACTGTGCTAGATGTGCAAGATTGAGATTGTTAATGAATCATGGAATTCCTAAAGATATTCGCTGGTTGATTGAAGCAAAGGTCCGATTATCAGGTGAGTCCTCTAACTTCTTCATTTCACACATGCCTAGAACAGGTAAAAGCACTTTTGCAAAGAAGCGTCCTGCAAAACTACTGAAAGTCTGTCATCAATGTGCTAGATGGACTTGTAATACACAATGTTGTTCTTTAGGAATGGTATTTATAAACCGTGAAGATAAAAGACAATTCATTAAGGATGGCCTGAGTAAGGAGTCTTTAGATAACCTTCTATTGACTCTTGAGACACATCCTAGTAGAGATGTGCATTATGTAATTCATAATTTATGGCCACTATTTCATAAAGAACATGATCAACTTAGTCTTGGGAATCTGACTAAAAAAGACCTTGTTTACTAGTTTTTAAGAAAACTGGATGGGAAACCTATCCCCGACCCACAGAGGACGTTTAAGCCATTCTTGGATGTAAAACCAAGAGAAGATATGAGCCACAATCACAACTACTTGTACATACACATGCTTTTTCAAAAGTAAATAAATAAATAAACAAAAAGAGAGAGAGAGAGAGAGAGTGAGACTCCAACTAGCCTACAAATATGTGTTATGATTGCCTTTCTAATTTCTCATCTATAAAACCCTCTCTTCTTTCCTTTCATTTCTACTCAACCCATACATTCAACAAATACATAAGTGCGTATAAATGGCAAGTTCCTTAGGTCATCAGATAAGAAATATTTGTGTTTTCAGTGGATCTAGTCCTTGGAAAGAAAAAGAGTTTTTAGAATCAGCAAATCATCTTGGTCAAGTGCTAGCTGAGAGAAAGATTCATTTAGTGTATGGAGGAGGCAGTCTTGGGTTAATGGGAGGTGTGTCAATAGTTGCATTTTTAGGAGGTAGTCAAGTTTTGGGGGTCGTCCCC
This sequence comes from Populus euphratica, assembly GCF_000495115.2. NCBI lineage: Eukaryota > Viridiplantae > Streptophyta > Magnoliopsida > Malpighiales > Salicaceae > Populus > Populus euphratica. The sequence goes on from NW_011501065.1 coordinate 51,544, forward strand.
GAAGCTTTAGCACAAGGAGACATCATTGGAAAAATAATTGGAGAGGAACTTCAGGTCTCCACAACGTCAGCTCGAATGAATGCAATGTTTAACCATGTTGATGCCTTCATTGCTTTACCAGGTGGTCCAGGCACATTGGAAGAGATCTTTCATATTTCCTTTTGGGCTCAACTACACATTCACCATAAACCCATAGATTTGTTAAATGTTAATGGTTATTATGATAAGTTGCTGTCTTTTTTTTATCATGCTGTGGAACAAGAATTTCTAACATCTTCTGTATGAAAAATCATAATCTCTGCTGCTACTGCTGAACAATTGATTGATCAACTACAATCTTCCATTCATGTGATTGATCCTTCCATGAGTCGCATAAATTGGTCATCTAAGGAAAGCC
>NW_011501065.1:53972-61972 GCF_000495115.2 Populus euphratica
TACTACTACTACTACTACTACTACTACTATTATTATTATTATTATTATTATTATTATTATTACTATTGTTGTTGTTGTTATTGTTGTTTTATAATTGTTGTTTATAATTTGTACAATTAACCTCCCTGTGGTTCGACCCCGGTCTTGCCGGGTTATTTATTACTTCGACACTCCTGCACTTGGGAGAAGACATCAATCTTTTAGTCGTGTCAAGTTTTTGGCGCCGTTGCCGGGGAGGTAAGTTCTTGTATAAATTATAGTATTTATTTTATTTTCTCTTTTCACTTTTCTTGTATATAACTTTGTTTCTTTTCTTTTGTTTCTTTTTATTTTGTTTTCTTCCTCCTTCTTTTGCTTTCTTGTTCTTCTTTTTATTTTATTCCTACACGTGCATGAGAGTGTGGTCACGTACATCAAGTGGTAGACTTTGTAGGGTATCCTCATCATTTTCAGAAAATATGGCCGAAGAAGATAATCAATCACTTCATAATGAGAATAATGAGAATAACCGTGCTAGAACACTTAGAGACCACATGAATCCCACAAGAACAAGTGCACCATCATGCATAGTTTTTCCTCCTGATGCATCTCATTTTAATTTTAAACCAGGTATTATTCAACTTTTACCTTCTTTTCATGGTTTGGAATTGGAAAATCCATACTTGCATTTAAGGGAATTTGAGGAGGTCTGCAACACATATAATAATTTAAATTGTAGCATGAACACCATTAGATTAAAGCTTTTTCCTTTTTCATTAAAAGATAAAGCTAAAACATGGCTACAAAATTTAAGACCAGGATCCATTCGTGCTTGGGATGAAATGCAACAACAGTTTTTAAAGAAGTTTTTTCCATCTCATAGAACAAACTCTTTCAAGAGACAAATCACCACTTTCACTCAAAAACCAGGAGAAACATTTTACCAATGTTGGGATAGGTATCGAGACTTGCTTAGTACTTGCCCTCATCATGGTTTTGAAACATGGAGATTGGTTTCACATTTCTATGAAGGGTTAACACCTAAAGATAGGCAAATGGTTGAATTGATGTGCAATGGAACTTTTGAAGATAAAGACCCTGATGAAGCAATGGAGTACTTAGACTTGTTAGCTGAAAATGCTCAAAATTGGGACACCGCGGGTACTTGTGAGGCACCGAGTAAAACTCAACCTCATACATCTAGTGGAGGTATGTACAACCTTAGGGAAGATCATGACCTTCAAGCCAAGTTTGCATCTTTAGCTAGAAAAGTCGAGGCACTAGAATTGAAAAAGAGTGGTCAATTAAAATCTGTTGAAAACATTGTGTGTCAAATCTGTGAAACAAATGAACACTCAACCAACGATTGTCCAACCTTGCCTTCTTTTAAAGAATGTCTCCATGAACAAGCCCATGCTTTAAACAGTTTTCAAAGGGCCAACCACAACCCATACTCCCAAACATACAACCCTGGTTGGAGGAATCACCCAAATTTCAGTTGGAAGAGTGACAATGCACAAACTTCACAACCACCGTTTCAAGCACACCATAATTTCCAAAATTCTCATGGATATGCACCTCCTTATGCTCCACCTCCTAGAAGAAATCTTGAGGAAACATTGCATGCATTCATTGAAAAGCAAGAGACAATCAATACTCAACTTGCTCAAAACATGACAGATTTTAAAGATACTCTTGCAAAATTAACATCTGCTCTCAGTTTCCAAGAGAAAGGTAAGTTTCCATCTCAAACACAACAAAATCCCAAAGGGCAATACAATGCAAATGCAAGTAGTTCCGGAAGCCAACACATGGATCAAGTCAAATCAGTCACTACTCTGCGCAGTGGTAAGGTTATTGAAAAACCCTCTCTTGAACCTTATGAGAAAGATGATGAGTCAATCTTTGAGGGTAAGGAAGGGGTTGAATCTGAAAATTGCAAAGAAACGACTGATTCACCGCCAGCACTTCCATTTCCTCAAGCCATGACCAAACAAAGGAAAGTCAATCACAATTCTGAAATTTATGAAATTTTCAAACAGGTAAGGATCAATATACCTTTGCTGGATGCTATTAAACAGGTTCCTTCCTATGCTAAATTTTTGAAAGATCTATGCACTGTGAAGAGGAAACTGAATGTGAAAAAGAAAGCCTTTCTAGCCGAACAAGTAAGTGCTATTCTTCAGAATAATAATGCTTTGAAATATAAAGACCCTGGTTGTCCTACAATTTCTTGCTTTATTGGAGAGCATAAAATTGAAAGAGCCTTACTTGATCTTGGTGCTAGTGTGAATTTACTTCCATATTCAGTTTTTCAGAGTCTCAATCTAGGTGAGTTAAAACCAACTTCTATATCTCTTTTACTTGCCGATAGATCTGTAAAAGTGCCTAGAGGAATAATTGAAGATGTGTTAGTACAAGTCGATAAATTCATTTATCCTGTGGATTTTATTGTCTTGGACACAGAACCTGTTGAAGCATGTAATTCATTTCCTGTTATTTTAGGACGTCCGTTTCTTGCAACCTCTAACGCATTGATTAATTGTAGGAATGGACTGATGAAGCTATCATTTGGAAACATGACATTGGAGATGAATATTTTCAACATTTGCAAGCAACCTGGAGATGATAATGATTTACAAGAAGTAGATCATATTGATGAATTAGTTTATGATCAACTTGAATCTACTTTAAGTAAAAATGAATTGGATGAAACTGAAGATTTGCAAATGGTTTATTCTGAGGAAGAAATCACGAATGAAACAAGCACCGAAAATGTTGATGCGAATCTTTTGTCAACAGTGACAACAGATTCGACATCTGACATCACACCAATCGATGATTACTTTCCTAACAAATCCTTACTTTCTCTTAGTTCAATGCCTTGGTATGATAAAAATATTAATTTTCTTGCTTTAGGAGATTTGCTAGCTGATTGGAGTACCCAAGACAAAGAAAAGTTTTTGAACGAAGTGAAGAGCTTTTATTGTGATGACCCTAACTTATTCAAATATTGTCCTGATCAAATATTTCAAAGATTCATTCCCGACAATGAGGTAAGTAGTGTCATTAAACTTTGTCATTCTGAAGCATGTGGAAGTTATTTCTCGTCAAAAAAGACTGCTGCAAAAATCTTTCAAAATGGATTTTATTGGCCCACCATGTTCAAGGACACACATGCATTCTGCAAAACTTGTGAAAATTGTCAAAAAATTGACACTGGTCAAAAAGTTTTGTTTTATGATTCTCAACTCTATGCATTCCCTAAAGAGCTAAGATTAAGATGGACCAATCCTTATGGGGCCTGTGATATTGAGAATTCAATGAATGACAATGATTTTAAGGAAAATGGACATCGTTTGAAAGCTTACTTTGATAATTTTCCTAGTGAAAATGAATCAGCTGGTTTGAATGATCTTGTAGATAAAGGTTGATTATTTTGTTTTTCTCACATTGTTTTTGTGTTTCTTTTTGAGTGATTTTTGCTAGTTTCTCTCACCCCGGTCAAATGGCGGATAACGGTACTCCGTGACTTAAGTCGGTTCTTTCAGTTTCCCACAATAACTGATATTTGTGTATATATTTGTGCAATTCTTTGAATCTCTCTTCTAATTCTCATTTGAAAATGGACACTAATCTTGAAAAATTGAAAAAGTATTTTCCCGCTCTGCCTCAGAATGCGATTACAAAAATTTACCGTGCTAGATGTGCAAGATTGAGATTGTTAATGAATCATGGAATTCCTGAAGATATTCGTTGGTTGATTGAAGCAAAGGTCCGATTATCAGGTGAGTCCTCTAATTTCTTTATTTCACACATGCCTGGAACAGGTAAAAGCACTTTTGCAAAGAAACGTCGTGCAAAACGACTAGAAGTCTGTCATCGATGTGCTAGATGGACTTGTAATACACAATGTCGTTCTTTAGGAATGGTATCTATAAACCGTGAAGATAAAATACAATTCATTAAGGATGGCCTGAGTAAGGAGTCTTTAGATAATCTTCTATTGACTCTTGAGACGCATCCTAGTGGAGATGTGCATCGTGCAATTCATGATTTATGGCCACTATTTCATAAAGAACATGATCGACTTAGTCTTGGGAATCTGACTAAAAAAGACCCTGTTTGCCAGTTTTTAAGAAAACTGGATGGGAAGCCTATCCCCGACCCATAGAGGGCGTTTAAGCCGTTCTTGGACGTAAAACCAAGGGAAGATGTGAGCCACAATCACAACTACCTGTACATACACATGTTTTTTTTCAAAAGTAAATAAATAAATAAAAAGAGAGAGAGAGTGTGTGAGACTCTAGCTGGCCTACATATAGATGTTATGATTGCCTTTCTAATTTCTCATCTATAAAACCCTCTTTTCCTTCCTTTCATTTCTACTCAACCCATACATTTAACAAATACAGAAGTGTGTAGAAATGGCAAGTTCCTCAGGTCATCAAATAAGAAATATTTGTGTTTTCGGTGGATCTAGTCCTGGGAAAGAAAAGGAGTTTTTAGAATCAGCAAATCATCTTGGTTAGGTGCTAGCTGAGAGAAAGATTCATTTAGTGTATGGGGGAGGCAGTCTTGGGTTAATGGGAGGTGTGTCAATAGCTGCATTTTTAGGAGGTAGTCAAGTTTTGGGGGTCGTCCCTGAAGCTTTGGCACAAGGGGACATCATTGGAAAAACAATTGGAGAGGAACTTCAGGTCTCCACAATGTCGGCTCGAATGAATGCAATGTTTAACCATGCTGATGCTTTCATTGCTTTACCAGGTGGTCTAGGCACATTGGAAGAGATCTTTCATATTTCCTCTTGGGCTCAATTGCACATTCACCATAAACCCATAGGTTTGTTAAATGTTAATGGTTATTATGATAAGTTGTTGTCTTTTCTTGATCATGCTGTGGAACAGGAATTTCTAACATCTTCTGCACGACAAATCATAATCTCTGCTACTACTGCTGAACAATTGATTGACCAACTACAATCTTTCATTCCTGTGATTGATCCTTCCATGAGTCGCATAAATTGGTCATCTACGGGAAGCCGTAAAAAGCTTAGATTGGATTTGAGCCTTCATTTGTGAATTTTTGTGTCTTTTGGTTTTATTATTGTGTTTTGTTATTTCTTATTTTTGTTTTAGTGTGTTTCAGGTTTTGTCAGTGTTCGTTATTTCAGGTGATATCTTTTATACTCTATCTTTCTACCTTAGAACATTGAGGACAATGTCTCGTTTTGGTTGGGGGGAGAGGGTAGTAGTTGATAAAAAAAAATTGTTTTTCATTTCATAAAGCATGTGCATAATTGTTGTTACTAGGATGGCAGAGTAAAGGAGTTCTTTTGTTAAAGTGACTCTTGAGACGCATCTTAGTAACCATTCTTAACAAGGTCTATTATAATACTTCCTGAAATATTCAGGTTTACAAACTCTCGTATTGTTACCACTTAATTCTGCTCATATACTTATTTAACATGTATTTTTTAAACCTTAATTTACACACACACACTTTAACATATGATTGTGGGTTGCATATTGGATTATTACATTATTTATGTTCTTTTGTTAAAGGTAACAACTAAGGGAAAGGGATTGTATATAATTAAAAAACAAAAAGAAAAAAAAAAGAAAAAAAGAAAAAAAAATGATGATAATAAAAATGTAGATAAGTTTGGTTTCGTAGCCTCCCTAACCTAAGCAATTAAGTCCGAAGGGGTGTTTTAACACCTAATACCCTAAAGTCAACTGACTTGGGAGCTATTGGCCCAACGCTTGTTACATGGGTTGAGGAGAAAAGCTTAAGGGAATCAAACATTGCACTATCTACATATCAGTATCTGCGACCCGAGTTACTAAGCTCGTAGGGGTGTCTTAACACCTAATGCCCTAAGACCAACTGGTCTGGGAGTCATTAGCTGAAAGCTCGTTACATGGGTTAAAGATGCATGATGTTTTTAAAGTATATGTATATAGAGTTAAAAAAAAAAAGACAAAAATAGTAATCCCAACCCAAGGAAGTTAACCTTAAACATTAGAACAAAAATTTTGTTTTCTTCCAAGAAAAGCCCCATAATTATGTGTTGATACATTGAGCACAAAAGAAAGGTTTATTAATATCTTGTTAAGAGGTATTGAGCAGATATATAAATTTAATGAGAGTTTGTTTATTTGGATAGATTAATGGAAGTTAAATGATTAATATCTTACTTTGTGGAATTTGCAAATTGTATTTCTATTTTAACGCTTTGATTACTAGGGACTACAAATAAGCTGGTTGGGGGGTGTGATTAGTACTTAAAAGTGCATTTTTATCATGGTTTTATATTATCATTTTGCACTTGAAGTATCAATAACTCCTTAACTAAAGCATGTTTTATAATAATATATCTAATAATATAAGATACCTTTAATTTGTGGTAAATGTTCATTTTAAATGCAGGCCTATCACATAAATTTAATTTATGGTAAATGTCTATTTTAAATGCAAGTCTATCATATAAATGAAAGGATTGATTGATGACTTTAAGAACTTAAATTGCAAGGGCAAAGAGATGACCAAAATTAGAAAAGAGATGTTGGTGCAATCCAAACCGGAACACTGTTTGGTAATTGGGTCGTATCTAGAGCTATAGATCACAGATTTAGGCCTAGTTTATATGGATGGAAAGGTAAGACATAGGCCTACAACTTTAATATGGAGCCCAAGATCTAAAAAGGTCATTTTCAAGTCCAAATTATAGTAATAACAAAGAAGCCTGAATATGTCCTCCAGCCGGAGAACTGTTCAATATTTTGGTCATATCTAGAGTTCTAGAAGTCTAAAAAAGCTGAATTTTTTACACAAGAAAGCTGAGATAATTGGCTACAACTTTCATGTTTCGAGTGGCTCCAATTTTGACATTATCAATGATGTTTTGGGCAGACAAGAGACGATAAGGATTGTCACCAAGTCAAAAGTTGGCCACCCACTCATCAATTAGTCATCAAATCAATAGTTCCCAATTTTGGCCTATAAAAGGAGGCATTTGCCATGCATTTAGGCATCTTGGTGTCCAGAGCAAGATCACGCTCTTGCTTTCTCTCTTTGTATTTTTTGTAATGTTTATGCTTTGCTTTCATTAATATCAAGTTTATGTCTTTCGTTTCCTTTCATTTACTTAGTTAACTCTTATCTTATTTTGTGTGTTTATTTTTCTTTCTTTCATTATGTCTAGCTAAGGTTATTATGTCAAGGTGAAAAGGTTACACTAATGGGGTAAGAATAAGTATAATGTAAACTTAATATAGACTTTAATGTTTGATACTAACATGTTTTATATTTGTTATCTTGTTCACTCTTTAATACTTTGCTTGTTAAATAACTAATCTTGATTTATGTTGTATAACACTTGGTACAACAAATGCTTGACACTTTCATAGTTTATACTGTATGGTATAACCGACATCTGAGCTATGAAAGGAACTTGATTTGTTGTTAATATAAGTTATAATCATGAATGCTTGACGAGATTTACAAGTGTTAGCATTAATCGAATAAAATGACTAATGTAATCATGTTAACAATTTATAATCTGATTGGAACCTCCTTTATGTATGGTTTCCAATTGAATAATAAGAGTTTATATTATACTTGTTTGACATGCCATTAGTGGAATCTCTAACCTTGACATTTGTTATTAACATTGTTTAATCGTTACATTAATATTCCTTCTCAAAGTTCTCATCTTCTTCTTCTTCTTCTTCTTCTTCTTCTCCTTCTTTTTCTTTATTATTACTACTACTACTACTACTACTACTACTACTACTACTATTATTGTTGTTGTTGTTATTGTTGTTGTTATATTTTATAATTTGTACAATTAACCTCCCTGTGGTTCTACCCCGGTCTTGTCGGGTTATTTATTACTTCGACACTCCTGCACTTGGGAGAAGACATCAATCTTTTAGTCATGTCAGTTACACTAATGGTGTAAGAATAAGTACAACACAAACTCAACATGGACATTAATTTATGATACTAACATGTTT
>NW_011501081.1:0-13955 GCF_000495115.2 Populus euphratica
AAAACAAAAAGATAAAAAACTATAAATGAAGACTGAAATCTAATCTAAGCTTTTTACGACTTTCCTTAGATGACCAATTTATGCGACTCATGGAGGGATCAATTACAGGAATGAAAGATTGAAGTTGGTCAATCAATTGTTCACCAGTAGCAGCAGAGATTATGATTTGTCCTACAAAAGATGTTAGAAATTCCTGTTCCACAGCATGATCAAGAAAAGATAACAACTTATCATAATAACCATTAACATTTAACAAACTTATGGGTTTATGGTGAATGTGCAGTTGGGCCCAAGAGGAAATATAAAAGATCTCTTCCAATGTGCCTAGACCACGTGGTAAAGCAATGAAGGCATCAGCATGGTTAAACATTGCATTCATTCGAGCTGACATTGTGGAGACCTGAAGTTCCTCTCCAATTGTTTTTCCAATGATATCCCCTTGTGCTAAAGCTTCGGGGATGACCCCCAAAACTTGACTACCTCCTAAAAATACAGCTATTGACACACCTCCCATTAACCCAAGACTGCCTCCCCCATACACTAAATGAATCTTTCTCTCAGCTACACTTGACCAAGATGATTTGCTGATTTTAAAAACTCCTTTTCTTTCCCAAGACTAGATCCACCGAAAACACAAATATTTCTTATGTGATGACCTGAGGAACTTGTCATTTCTACACACTTCTATATTTGTTGAATGTATGGGTTGAGTAGAAATGAAAGGAAGGAAGAGAGGATTTTATAGATGAGTAATTGAAAAGGCAATCATACCACCTATATGTAGGCCAGTTGGAGTCTCACACTCTCTCTCTCTCTCTCTCTTTATTTATTTATTATTCAACTTTTACCCACTTTTCATGGCTTAGAATTAGAAAATCCATACTTGCACTTAAGAGAATTTGAAGAAGTTTGTAACACTTATAATGACTTTAATTGTAGCATGAACACCATCAGATTAAAGCTTTTTCCTTTTTCGTTAAAAGATAAAGCTAAAACATGGCTACAAAATATTAGGTCAGGATCCATTCATGCTTGGGATGAAATGCAACAACAGTTTTTAAAGAAATTTTTCCCTTCTCATAGAACAAACTCTTTCAAAAGACAAATCACCACTTTTCCTCAAAAACCAAGAGAAACATTTTACAAATGTTGGGATAGATATAAAGACTTGCTTAATACCTGTCCTCATCATGTTTTTGAAACATGGAGATTGGTTTCACAATTTTATGAAGGGTTAACACCTAAAGATAGGCAAATGGTGGAATTGATGTGCAATGGAACTTTTGAAAATAAAGACCTTGATGAAGCAATGGAGTACTTAGACTTGCTAGCTGAAAATGCTCAAAATTAGGACACCATAGGTACTTGTGAGGCACCAGGTAAAACTCAACCTCATACATCTAATGGAGGCATGTATAGCCTTAGGGAAGATCATGACCTTCAAGCCAAATTTGCATCTTTAGCTAGAAAAGTTGAGGCACTAGAATTAAAAAAGAGTGGTCAATTAAAATCTGTTCAAGAAATTGTGTGTCAAATTTGTGAAACCAATGAACACTCAACCAATGATTGTCCCACGTTGCCTTCTTTTAAGGAATGTCTCCATGAACAAGCCAATGCTTTAAATAGTTTCCAAAGACCAAGTCATAACTCGTACTCACAAACGTACAACCCTGGTTGGAGAAATCACCCAAATTTCAGTTGGAAGAGTGGTAACAATAATGCACAAACTTCACAGCCACCATTTCAAACACAACATAATTTTCAAAATTCTCATGGATATGCACCTCCTTATATTCCCCCTCCTAGAAGAAATCTTGAGGAAACATTACATGCATTCATTGAAAAGCAAGAGACAATCAACACTCAAAATGCTCAAACCATGGCTGATTTGAAAGATACTCTTGCAAAGTTCACATCTGCTCTCAGTTTTCAGGAGAAAGGTAAGTTTCCATCTCAACCCCAGCAAAATCCCAAGGGGTATTACAATTCAAGTACAAGCAATTCCGGAAGCCAACATCTGGATCAAGTCAAATCAGTCACTACTCTCCGCAGTGGTAAGGTTATTAAAAAACCCATTCTTGAACCTTGTGAGAAAGAAGGTGAGTTAGTCTCCAAGGGTAAGGAAATGGTTGAACCTGATCATTGCAAAGAAGAGACTGATTCTCCGCCCACACTTCCATTTCCTCATGCCATGACCAAACAAAGGAAAGTCAATCACAATTCTGAAATCTTTGAAACTTTCAAACAGGTAAGGATTAATATACCTTTGCTAGATGCTATTAAACAGATACCATCTTATACTAAATTTTTGAAAGATCTATGCACTGTAAAGAGAAAATTGAATGTGAAAAAGAAAGCCTTCTTAGCCGAACAAGTAAGTGCCATTCTTCAGAACAATAATGCTTTGAAATATAAAGACCCTGGTTGTCCTACAATTTCTTGCTTTATTGGAGAACATAAAATTGACAGAGCTTTACTTGATCTTGGAGCTAGTGTGAATTTACTTCCATATTCGGTTTTTCAAAGTGTCAATCTAGGTGAGTTAAAACCTACTTCTGTTACTCTTTTACTTGCTGATAGATCTATAAAAATGCCTAGAGGAATAGTTAAAGATGTGTTAGTACAAGTTGATAAATTCATCTTTCTTGTGGATTTTATTCTCTTGGATACACAACCTGTTGAAGCATGCAATTCAATTCCTGTTATTTTAGGACGTCCATTTCTTGCAACTTCTAATGCATTGATTAATTGTAGGAATGGAGTGATGAAGTTATCTTTTGGAAACATGACATTGAAAATGAATGTTTTTAACATTTGTAAGCAACCTGGAGATGATAATGATTTACAGGAAGTAGATTTTATTGAAAAAATAATTTACAATCAATTTGAAAATTCTTCCAATGAAACTGAGTTTAATGAATCTGAAGATTTACAAATGGTTTGTTTTCAGGAAGAATCAAAGGCAAATATTTGGAGACCAAAAATTGAGAAATTGCCACCACGATCAATTGGGTGCATACCTTCAAGTGTTCAACCACCAAAACCTAATTTGAAGCCATTGCCATGTAATCTCAAATACTTATTTTTGGGACAAAATGAAACTTTTCCGGTAATAATTTCTTCCAAACTTAATGTTCATCAAGAAGGTAAGTTATTACAAACTCTGAAAATGCACAAAAATGCATTAGGATGGACCATAGCTGACATAAAAGGCATTAGTCCTTTGATTTGCACACACAAGATTTATTTGGAGGAAAATGCTAAACCCTCTAGAGAAATGCAATGAAGGCTTAATCCTAATATGAAAGAAGTAGTGAGGAATGAAGTCATTAAACTTCTAGATAATGGAATCATTTATCCTATTTCTGATAGCAAATGGGTAAGTCCTACCCAAGTTGTACCTAAAAAGTCTGGAGTTACTGTGATAACAAATGAGAAAAATGAGTTAATTCCAACGAGGACTATTACTGGTTGGCGCATGTGCATTGACTATAGGAAACTTAATTCAATGACTAGAAAAGATCACTTTCCTTTACCTTTCATGGATCAAATTCTAGAAAAAGTTGCAGGTCATGAATTTTATTGTTTTCTAGATGGTTATTCAGGTTACAACCAAATTGAAATTGCATTTGAAGATCAAGAGAAAACTACTTTCACATGTCCATTTGGTACATTTGCATATCGAAGGATGCCTTTTGGATTATGTAATGCACCAGCCACGTTTCAAAGATGCATGCTTAGCATATTCAGTGATATGGTTGAACGCTTTCTTGAGATATTTATGGATGATTTTTCTGTTTTTGGTGATTCATTTGATAATTGTTTAACTAATTTGGAAAAGGTTTTGAACAGGTGTGAAGAGAAGAATCTTGTGTTGAATTGGGAAAAATGTCATTTTATGGTAACAAACAGCATTGTACTTGGTCAATTGTTTCATCAATAGGAATTGAGGTTGATAAATCTAAAATTGAGTTAATTGCCAACTTGTCAACACCAAAATCTGTTAAAAATGTTAGATCATTTTTAGGACATGCTGGTTTTTATAGAAGGTTTATCAAAGATTTTAGTGTAATATTTAAGCCATTGTGTAACCTTCTAACAAAGGATAATGTTTTTGAATGGACTGAATATTGTGAAGAAGCCTTTGTTAAACTTAAAAACCTGCTTACATCTGCTCCTGTCATTCAACCTCCTGATTGGTCATTACCTTTTGAAATAATGTGTGATGCTAGTGATTATGCCGTGGGTGCTGTTTTAGGACAAAGAAAAGATAAGAAACCCTATGTGATTTACTATGCAAGTAAAACTTTAAATAGTGCTCAAATAAATTACACAATCACTGAAAAAGAATTACTTGCTGTAGTATTTGCATGTGAAAAATTCAGATCTTATCTTGTTGGCTCACCTGTTATTGTTTTTAGCGATCATGCAGCGTTGAAATATCTTCTTTCTAAGAAGGATTCTAAAGCTAGATTGGTGCGGTGGATTTTGTTACTTCAAGAATTCGATATCACAATCAAGGATAAGAAAGGCACCGAAAATGTTGTCGCGGATCATTTGTCAAGATTGACAACTGATTTGAAATCTGACATCACACCAATCGATGACTACTTTCCTGATGAATCTTTACTTTCTGTCACTATGATGCCTTGGTTTGCTAATATTGTTAACTTTCTTGTTTTAGGACATTTGCCAGCGCATTGGGGCACCCAAGACAAAAGAAAGTTCTTGAACGAAGTGAAGAACTTTTATTGGGATGAACCTTATCTATTCAAATATTGTCCTGATCAAATATTTCGAAGATGCATTCCCGACAATGAGGTAAGTAGGAGGCAGCCTTGGGTTAATGGGGGGTGTTTCAATAGCTGTATTTGTAGGAGGCTGTCAAGTTTTAGGGGTTGTCCCTAAAGCTTTAGCCAAAGGGGACATCATTGGAAAAACAATTGGAGAGGAATTACAGGTCTCCACAATGTCTGATAGAATGAATACAATGTTTAACCATACTGATGCCTTCATTGCCTTACCAGGTGGTCTGGGTACATTGGAAGAGATCTTTTATATTTCCTCTTGGGCCCAACTGCACATTCACCATAAACCTATAGGTTTGTTAAATGTTAATGGTTTTTATGATAATTTGTTGTCTTTTCTTGATCAAGCTGTGGAACAGGAATTTCTAACATCTTCGGCATGACAAATCATAATCTCTGCTGCTACTGCTGAACAATTGATTGACCAACTACAATCTTTCATCCCTGTAATTGATCCCTCCATGAGTCAACTCAATTGGTCAAACATGCAACGCCGTAAAAAGCTTAAATTGGATTTGAGCCTTAGTTTGTGAAAAATTGTGTATTTTGATTTAATAGCATAATATTTATGTTTTGTTGTTTCTTATATTTCTTTCAATGTGTTTCAGGGTTGTCAGTAGTCGCTGTTTCAGGTGATATCTTCTACACTCTATCTTTTTGCTTAGAACATTGAGGACAATGTCTCGTTTTGGTTGGGGGGAGAGGATAGTAGTTGATATTAAAAAAAAAAAAATTTATTAAGTAACTGTATTCTCTATTATTTAAACCATTTGCAAAAACTATTATTACTAGGATGGCAGAGTAACGGAGGAACTTTAGTGACTCTTGAGATGCATCTTAGTAAACATTCTTAACAAGGTCTCTTATAATACTTCTTGAAATATTCAGGTTTACAAACTCTTGGATTGTTATCTATAGATTCTGTTTATATGCTCATCTAACAAGTATTTCTAAACCTTTATTTTCACACACACACACACTCGAACATATGATTGTGGGTTGCACATTGGATTATTACATTATTTGTGTTCTTTTGTTAAAGGTAACAACTAAGGGAAAGGGATAGTATATAATATGCAAAAAAAAAACAAAAAAAAAACAAAATAATAATAATAATAATAATAAAAAACAAAGTAGATAAGTTTAGTTTCGTAGCCTCTTTGACTTAAGCAAATAAGCCTGAAGGGGTGTTTGAACACCTAGTACCCTAAAGTCAACTGACTTGGAAGTTATTGGCCCAGTGCTTGTTACATGGGTTGAGGAGAAAGCTTAAGGGAATCAAACACTGCACTATCTACATATTAGTATTTGCAACCCGAGTTACTAAGCTCGTAGGGGTGTCTCAACACCTGATGCCCTAAGACCAACTGGTCTGGGAGTCATTAGCCGAAAGCTCGTTACATGGGTTCAGGATACATTGTGCTATAAATTCTTGCTTTCAAAAAAAAAAAGAAAAAAAGAAAAAAAAAAGATAACAATCCCAACCCGAAGAAGTTAACCTTAAACATTAGAACAAAAATTTTGTTTTCTTCCATGAAAAGCTCCATAACTATGTTTTGATTTATTGAGCACCAAAAGAAGGTTTACTAATATCTTGTTTAAGAGGTATTAAGTAGATATATAAATTTAATGAGAGTTTGTTTATCTAGATAGATTAATAGAAGTTAAATGATGAATGCCTTGCTTTGTGGTATTTGCAAATTATTTTTCTATTTTAATGCTTTGATTACTAGGGACTAGTAATAAGCTGGTTGGGGGGTGTGATTAGTACTTAAAAGTGCATTCTCATTAAGGATTTATGTCTCATATTGTACCTAAAGTATCATTAAATTCCCTAACAAAAGCATGTTTTATATTAGCAAGTCTAAAAATATAATATACCTTTAATTCATGGTAAATGTTCATCCTAAATGCAGGTCTATCACATAAATAAAAGGATTGATTGATGAGTTTAAGGATTGAAATTGAAAGGATAAAAAGAAGGCCAAACTTAGCAAAGTGTTGTTGGTGCATTCCAAACTCGAACACCGTTCGGTAATTTGATCATATCTGGAGCTGTAGATATCAGATTTAGGTCCATTTTATATCGATGGAAAGGTAAGACATAGACCTACAACTTTCATATGGACTCAAAGACTCAGTTCTGCCGTTTTCAAGCTCAAATCTTAGCAACAACGAAGACGTCGGAAGCTGTCCTGCAGCTCAAACACTATTCGGTTTTTGGCTCATATCTTGAGTTCTAAAAGTCCAAATGAGCTCTGGTTTTTTTTGCTGGAAAGCTGAGAAAATTGCCCACAACTTCCACAATTCAGTTGGCTATAATTCTGATGTGAGCAATGACGTTTTGGCCAGCCAACAATATCAATAACCAACCCACAATATCAAAAAACCAGCAGCCATTAATGTCAAAAACCAGCCACCAAATCAATGGATGTCCACCAATTCTTCAATCAATCAATAGTTCTGAAACTTAGCCTATAAAAGGAGGCATTGTCCATGTATTTAGTCATATTAATTTTCAGATCAAAGTTATCTTCTTGCTTTCTCTCTACATCTTTGTAATGTTCAAGTTTTCTTTTATGCTATAGTAATATCTTGTTTATGCTCTTCCATTTCCTTTCCTATACTTAGTGAGCTTATATTATGTTTATGTTCTTATATTGTTTATTTATGTTTTTCTCCTTCTTAATGTTTAGCTAAGTTAATTATGTCAAGGTGAAAAGGTTTCTCTAATGGTGTTAGAATAGGTATAATATAAACTCAACATGAGCTTTAAATGTTTATATCCAAGAAAGATTATTATTAACATGTTTTATCTTTTTATCTTACTAATTCTTAATACCTTGCTTATTAAATGGTTAATTTAGATTTGTGTTTTATAATATTTGGTACATCAAATGCTTGATCCTTCATAGTTTTCGGCCGACATCGTTATTATGATAGGAACTTGATTTGTTGTTAACATAAACTAGCAACATGAATGCTTGATGATATTTATAAGTATGGTATTACTTAGATAAGATAATTAATATGATCATGTTAGTAATTTATAATGAGCTAATAACGAGAAATCATCCGATTAGAACTTCCTTTGTGTGTGGTTTCTAGTTGAGTAATAAAAATAGTTTATATTATATTTATTTGAAATATCATTAGTGAATCCTATAACCTTGACATATGTTTTGTTATTATTTAATCCTTACATCAATATCACATCCCAAAACTTTCTTTAACTCCTTTTCTGTTATTATTCTCTTCAAATCTTTTTATTTATTTGTAATTTATATAATTCACCTCCCTGTGGTTCGACCCCGGTCTTACCGGGTTATTTTACTTTGATACTCCTGCACTTGGGATAAGACATCAACTCTTTGATCGTGTCAATCTCCTTTAAAATTCAAGGGTGGACTAAATATTTTTAATCATTTGATTCTGATCGTTATTATTTATCTAAATTGGACTTTTATTAAAGCAATCCATAGTATTTGTGGTATTGTTTTATGCTATAGCTCTCTTATAAGCTTGAGTTAATTGCTGATTCAAAGTAATTCTAGTCTTATTTTTTCATATCTTATGAACAATTGGTTCATCATCCTTGTAAAATGAATATTTTTTTTTACCAAAAAAATAAAGAGAAAGGTAAACATAATTGTTAATTAACCTCTATAATTATATTTTTTCTGCCAAATAAATAAAACAAAGCATAGACAACCAATAACAAAAAAAATTAAAAAAAAATATTGCTATAATAATAACTTTTTAACTACATCATAAAATTCAACGTCAAGAGATTTTGTTTTTGTTCCATAAGATACTTGGAAGCAAATCCATGCGGGTGGCTTGTAATTATCCGGTTCAAGCCTATGTTCTTTGTGTGCTTTTGTTTAAGAGACAAGCTGCGAGCGAATTCCTGACCATGTCTAATTAATGCATGCCCCCAAGGTCATTCTATTTGGAATTTCATAGAGTTCGGGTCCCATTCTCACATTTGACCTAGCTAGCTAGAATATTGATCATTTAATTAGGACATGGAGGAATCTATCTGCGGTGGGTTGAGGAGCTTTAAGAACAATATTTTCTTCGGTATTGTTACTACAACACAAGACAACGCTAGTTTTGCAGCGGTACTCTTGTTTTTATATGCTTTTGTTCATATATACATATATAGAAAATGGAACCAATTAATCTGCACACGGTCATTCCATTATTTACGAGGCTGATGTGCGAAGTGTTAATATATATTAAATGCAGGTGAACACATAATTATGTTTAAAATTAAAATATAAATATATAATTTTATCCTTTAAATTCTTTAAAGTGTTCATCCTTAAAATTGAATAAATTCTTTTTTAATTATGCCATGCCCTTTTAAAATTCAATCTCAAAATAAATCTGATTCTCACAACTACATAGTAAATTATTAAAATTTAAAACATGACAGATTTATTAAAATAACAAAGTTTACAAAATAATTATAAAATACAATAACCTTATAATTTTCAACTTACTCTGTAATTTCATATAAATTGTTACTATCTAATTTTTTACCTATATTTTTACTATTCTTTTTTAAAAACCAAACATAGCAAAACAATAAAAACCCCAAAAAATATATTTTTAATATATTTGCATCATTTTTAGTATTTTTAACATCATTTTAGAAGAATTCAAATTTTTAAAGGCATTTTAAATACGTTCAACTTTTAACACATTAATTTTACAATAACTGATTTTTCTTATTGAGTCGACGTTGATATTGCTCAATTTTAAAAATACAAAAAAATAAGAAAAAAATCAAAATTTATAAAAATAAAGAAGTTGATGGACCAATGTGTTTTGAGAACCAAATCACTTTTCATATAAATAGAGGTCACAACACACACAAAAAAAAAAAAAGAGAGCAGGTTTGCACATTCGATGGAAAATACAAAAAAAACAAAATCTTAAACCTAAACCTATCTCTACCAACGCAAACCAGTTGCCCCCCTCACTAGGCTCCCCTTTCCCAGCCAACAGAAAAGCCGTCGTCCCCTGGGGTCCTTGGTTGTTGTTTTCAAAATACAGCCAAGGACCCCTTGTCATTTTAGCTCTCCATTATCTCCCTACACCCGAAGCAGCCCCGTTCCCACATAACCCCCAATACTAGCAACTCACACACGCCCGGCCATCTTTATCTTCCCTATTCGTGACATCTCATCTCCAAACCATAGCTGACTCATCGTCTTCTTCACTAGAGCCACCACCCACTGGACATTCCATCTCTGTAAACTAGCCTCCACAGACCCACTCCCTTCTCCTCCAAAACCGAACAAGTTCTCCTCTTCATTGTCCATCTCCTCTCTTAGTTTTCCCTATACCCTTCCATTGCCAGTAACAGAGAAGGAACACCAGAACCACAGAATGGCCTTCCCTCGTGATATCTTCGCCTCAACACCGCTAGTAACCTTTGCTGGTTATTCTATTTTGTAATTTTTAAATTGAATTTGATTTTTTTTTATTTTTTTTATTTTTTTAACATGTAAAAGATGGTGTATAAGAAAATCATAATACAAAGAGATGTGTGTGTCTTTGTATTTTTATTTATGTTATTGAATTAAAAAAATCAAAAAGAAAAAAAGAATTAAGTGTTTAATTTGAATATGGTTAAATACTTAAGGACAAATAAAATCATGTTGTATTTTCCATGAAAGTGTAAGAACATGTTTCTATATATATTCTAGGATTTAATAACTGATTTATTAAAACCTTAAAATTTGAATAATATTTCAAATTTTCAAATCATATCAAACCACATAGTTTACCTCAGGTAGGGTGTGCTAGGGGTGCTAATACCTTTCTTAGTCACAATCGGTTCCTTACCTTTAAATCTCTAACAAGACTAGTATACTTAGGTTTCCTAGTGGCCCTCAACTAGATACTAGGTGGTGACTCCAAAGAACCAATCAAGCAAATGAGACAAAAATTGCCATAGACGTCGCGTGGGGGATGTGTGATAGAATGACGACTCCACTAGAGACAGGTATTGTTTTCAACATTATCGGACTAAGCTTCGTGTTTTGATGTGTTAAAGATTTTTTTTTGTGTTTTGTTTTATTTTTATTTTATTCATGCATTATATAGAATTCTCTCATACATCACATGTTTTTATTTTTGAAAGCATATACAAGCTTTAAGTTAGGTAGGGGACTAGCAACTTATCTTACAACTTTTAGTCAAGGTTTAAGTTTGTGTAAACTCCAACTTTTTATTGAGTGCTTAGACTATTAGTGATTGATATACGTGCCTTCCCACTATCTGCTGAGCCCCTATATTGTCTTTACAAGGGTGATCACTAGGACAACAATAGACCCTTTTTAGAGACCAAGTAGTAAACCTATCCTTTGGTCTCATGTAAAAAGATTAGAACCTGCCTTTAGAATGTATGCTTCGTACATATTGTTTTGCATCTGAGTAAGCCTTCCTTGAAGCATCTTGAATTTAGGATTTATGGGTGATATAATGGTCATCACTTAAAAAATTTCTATTATAGAGTTTGGAGCAAGAATAAAAAAAATTCTTTTTTCATCATGTAAGAGCTATGATCATATATCACCCATCAAAGGGTAAGTTCATCATGTAGATTACATGTCATACATTTATCATGCATGTATTGGATTGAAAGTAGGGTCCCTTGACATGACTAAAAGATTGATGTCTTCTCCCAAGTGCAGGAGTGTCGAAGTAATAAATAATCCGGCAAGACCGGGGTCGAACCACAGGGAGGTTAATTATACATATTATAAACAACAACAATAGTAACAACAATAACAACAACAATAACAACAACAACAACAACAACAACAATAATAGTAGTAGTAGTAGTAGTAGTAGTAAAGAAGAAGAAGAAGTTGATGAGAACTTTGAGATGAAAGATTAACGTAAGGATTAAACAACGATAATAACAAATGTCAAGATTAGAGGTACCACTAATAGTATGTCAAATAATTATAGTATAAACTCTTATTATTCAATTAGAAACCACACACAAAGAAGGTTCCAATCAGATTATAGATTATTAACATGATTACATTAGTCATCTTATTAGATTAATGCTAATACTTGTAAATCTTGTCAAGCATTCATGATTATAACTTATGTTAACAACAAATCAAGTTCCTTTCATAGCTCAGGTGTCGGTTATATCATACAGTATGAACTATGAAAGTGCCAAGCATTTGTTGCACCAAGTGTTATACAACATAAATCAAGATTAGTCATTTAACAAGCAAAGTATTAAAGAGTGAATAAGATAACAAATACAAAACATGTTAGTATCAAACATTAAAGTCCATATTGAGTTTACATTATACTTATTCTTACACCATTAATGTAACATTTTCACCTTGACATAATAAACTTAGCTAAACATAATGAAAGAAAAAAAAATAAACAAAATAAGAACATAAATAAGATAAGAGTTAACTAAGTAAAGTAAAGGAAATGAAAGGCATAAACTTGATATTAATGAAAGCAAAGCATAAACATTACAAAAAATACAAAGAGAGAAAGCAAGAGCATGATCTTCGTCTGGAAACCAAGATGCCTAAATGCATGGCAAATGCCTCCTTTTATAGGCGAAAATTGGGAACTATTGGTTTGATGAGTAATTGATGAGTGGGTGACCAACTCTTGACTTGGTGGCAATCCTTATCTTCTCTTGTCTGCCCAAAACGTCATTGATAACGTCAAAATTAGAGCCACTTGAAAAAATGAAATTTTAGAAAATTGTCTCAGCTTTCTTGTGTAAAAAATTTAGGTCATTTGGACTTCTAGAACTTTAGATATGGGCCAAACAGTGAACAGTGTTTGGGCTGGAAGACATATTCAGACTTCTTTGTTGTTTCTACAATTTGAACTTGAAAATGACCTTCTTAAGTCTTGGGCTCCATATGAAAGTTGTAGGCCTATGTCTTACCTTTCCATCCATATAAAGTAGACCTAAATCTGAGATATACAACTCCAGATATGACCCAATTACCGAACAGTATTCCAGTTTGAATTGCACCAACATCTCTTTTCTAAGTTTGACCATCTCTTTGTCTTTTCAATTTCAGTTCTTAAATTCATCAATCAATCCTTTCATTTATATGATAGGCCTGCATTTAAAATGAACATTTACCACAAATTAAATGTATCTTATATTATTAGATATATTACTATAAAGCATGCTTTATTTAAGGAGTTATTGATACTTCAAGTGCAAAATGGTGACGTAAAACCTTAATAAAAAATGCACTTTTAAGTACTAATCACACCCCCTAACCAGCTTATTACTAGTCCCTAGTAATCAAAGCGTTAAAATAGAAAAGCAATTTGTAAATTCCACAAAGCAAGGTATTCATCATTCAACTTTCATTAATCTATCCAGATAAACAAACTCTCATTAAATTTATATATCTGCTCAATACCTCTTAACAAGATATTAGTAAACCTTTCTTTTGTGCTCAATATATCAACACATAATTATGGAGCTTTTCTTGGAAGAAAACAAAATTGTTGTTCTAATGTTTAAGGTTAACTTCCTTGTGTTGGGATTATTATTTTTTTCATTTTCTTTTTAAATATATATACATATAACTTAAAACACCATGCATCTTTAACCCATATAACGAGCTTTCAACTAATGACTCCTAGACCAGTTGGTCTTATGGCATTAGGTGTTGAGACAGCCCTACGAGCTTAGTAACTCGGGTCGTTGATTAGTACTTAAAAGTACATTTTTATCATGGTTTTATATCATCATTTTGCACTTGAAGTATCAATAACTCCTTAACTAAAATATGTTTTATAATAATGTATCTAATAATATAAGATACCTATAATTTGTGGTAAATGTCTATTTTTAATGCAGGTCTATCACATAAATGAAAGGATTGAATGATGACTTGAAGAACTTAAATTGCATGGATAAAGAGATGGTCAAACTTAGAGAAGAGATGTCGGTGCAATCCAAACAGGAACACTGTTCGGTAATTGGGTTATATCTAGAGTTACAAATCTCAGATTTAGGTCCAATTTATATGGATGGAAAGATAAGACATAGGCCTACAACTTTCATATGGAGCCCAAGATCTAAAAAGACCATTATCAAGTCCAAATTGTAGCAAC
>NW_011501081.1:15110-61171 GCF_000495115.2 Populus euphratica
ATGTTTTTTTTTTTTAAATTATATACTATCCATTTCCCTTAGTTGTTACCTTTAACAAAAGAACATAAATAATGTAATAACTCAATGTGCAAGCCACAATCATATGTTAAAGTATGTGTATGTAAATTAAAGTTTAAGAATGCATATTAAATGAGTATATGAACAGAATTAAGTGATAGTAATGTGAGAGTTTGTAAACCTAAATATTTTAAGAAGTATTATAATAGACCTTGTTAAGAATGATTACTAAGATGCGTCTCAAGAGTCACTTTAACAAAAGAGCTCCTTTACTTTGTCATCCTAGTAACAACAATTATGCACATGCTTTATGAAATGGAAAACAATTTTTTTTTATCAACTACTACCCTCCCCCCCCAACCAAAACGAGACATTGTCCTCAATGTTCTAAGGTAGAAAGATAGAGTATAGAAGATATCACCTGAAATAAGTATAGAAGATATTACCGGAAATAATGAACACTGACAAACCTAAGACACACTTAAACAAAAATAAGAAATAACAAAACACAATAATAAAACAGAAAGACACAAAAAATTTACAAATAAAGACTCAAATCTAATTTAAGCTTTTTATGGTTTTCCTTAGATGACCAATTTATGCGACTCATGGAGGGATCAATTACAGGAATGAAAGATTGTAGTTGGTCAATCAATTGTACAGCAGTAGCAGCAAAGATTATGATTTGTCGTGCAAAAGATGTTAGAAATTCCTGTTCTACAACATGATCAAGAAAAGACAACAATTTATCATAATAACCATTAACATTTAACAGGCCTATGGGACGATCCCCAAAACTTGACTACCTCCTAAAAATACAGCTATTGACACACCTCCCATTAACCCAAGACTGCCTCCCCCATACATTAAATGAATCTTTCTCTCAGCTAGCACTTGACCAAGATGATTTGGTGATTCTAAAAACTTTTTTTCTTTTCCAGGACTAAATCCACCGAAAACACAAATACTTTTTATTTGATGACTTGAGGAACTTGCATTTCTACACACTTCTATATTAGATAAATGTATGGGTTGAGTGGAAATGAAGAGAAGCAAGAGAGGATTTAATAGATGAAAAATTGAAAGGGCAATCATACCACCTATGTGTAGGCCAGCTAGAGTCTCACTCTCTCTCTCTCTCTCTCTCTCTCTCTTTCTCTCTATTTATTTTTGAAAAAAACATGTTTCTGTATAGGTAGTTGTGATTATGGCTCACATCTTCTCTTGGTTTTACGTCCAAGAAGGGCTTAAATGCCCTCTATGAGTCGAGGATAGCCTTCCCATCCACTTTTCTTAAAAACTCGCAAACAGGGTCTTTTTTAGTCAGATTCCCAAGACTAAGTCGAGCATGTTCTTTATAAAATAATGACCATAAATTATGAATTGCACGATGCATATCTCCACTAGGATGCGTCTCAAGAGTTAATAGAAGATTATTTAAAGACTCTTTACTCAGGCTATCCTTAATGAATTGTATTTTATCTTCACGGTTTATAGATACCATTCCTAAAGAACAACATTGTGCATTATAAGTTCGTTTAGCACATCGATGACAGACTTTCGATCATTTTGCACGACGTTTCTTTGCAAAAGTGCTTTTACCTATTCCAAGCATGTGTGAAATAAAGGAATTAGAGGACTCACCTGATAATCGGACTTTGCTTCAATCAACCAGCGAATATCTTCAGGAATTCCATGATTCATTAACAATCTCAATTTTGCATATCTAGCACGGTAAATTTTTGTAATCGCATTCTAAGACAAAGCGGGAAAATACTTTTTCAATTTTTCAAGATTAGTGTCCATTTTCAAATGAGAATTGGAAGAGAGATTCAAAGAATTGCACAAATATATACACAGATATCAGTTATTATGGGAAACTGAAAGAACCAACTTAAGTCACGGAGTACCGTTGTCCGCCATTTGACCGGGGTGAGAGAAACTAGCAAAAATCACTTAAAAAGAAACACAAAAACAATGTGAGAAAAACAAAATAATCAACCTTTATCTACAAGATCATTCAAACCAGTTGATTCATTTTCACTAGGAAAATTATCAAAGTAAGCTTTCAATAATGTCCATTTTCCTTAAAAACATTGTCATTCATTGAATTCTCAATATCAAAGGTCCCATAAGGATTGCTTCATCTTGATCTTAGCTCTCTAGGGAATAAATGGAGTCGAGAATTATAAAATAAAACTTTTTGACTAGTATCAACTTTTTGACAATTTTCACAATTTTTTGCAGAATGCATGCGTGTCCTTGAATATGGTGGGCTAATAAAATCTATTTTGAAAGATTTTTGTAGCTGTCTTTTTTGACGAGAAATAACTTCCACATGCTTCAGAATGACAAAGTTTAATGACACTACTTACCTCATTGTCGGGAATGAATCTTTGAAATATTTGATTAGGATAATATTTGAATAAGTTAGGGTCATCACAATAAAAGTTCTTCACTTTGTTCAAAAACGTTTCTTTGTCTTGGGTACTCCAATCAGCTTGCAAATCTCTTAAAGGAAGAAAATTGATATTTTTATCATACCAAGGCATTGGACTAAGAGAAAGTAAGGATTTGTGAGTAAAGTAATCATCAATCGGTGTGATGTCAGATGTCGAATTTGTTGTCACTTTTGAAAAAAGATCCGCATCAATATTTTCGGTGTGTTTTTCATCTGTGATTTCTTTCTCAAAATAAATTATTTGCAAATCTTCAGATTCAACTAACTCATTTTTACTTAAAGTAGATTGAAGTTGATCATAAACTAATTCATCAATATGATCTACTTCTTGTAAATCATTAGCATCTCCAGGTTGCTTGCAAATATTGAAAATATTCATCTCCAATGTAATGTTTCCAAATGATAGCTTCATTAATCCATTCCTACAATTAATCAATGCGTTAGAAGTTGCAAGAAACGGACATCCTAAAATAACAGGAAATGAATTACATGCTTCAACAGGTTATGTGTCTAAGATAACAAAATCCATAGGATAAATGAATTTATCAACTTGTACTAACACATCTTTGACTATTCCTCTAGGCACTTTTATAGATTTATCGGCAAGTAAAAGAGTTACAGAAGATGGTTTTAACTCACCTAGATTGAGACTCTGAAAAACTGAATATAGAAGTAAATTCACACTAGCACCAAGATCACACTAGCACTCCATAATTTCCAAAATTCTCATGGATATGCACCTCTTTATGCTCCACCTCCTAGAAGAAAAATTTACCGTGCTAAATGTGCAAGATTAAGGTTATTAATGAATCATGGAATTCCTGAAGATATTCTTCGGTTGATTGAAGCAAAGGTTTGATTATCAGGTGAGTCCTATAATTTCTTCATTTCACACATGCCTGGAACAGATAAAAACACGTTGGTAAAGAAACGTCATGCAAAACGACTGAAAGTCTGTCATCGATGTGCTAGATGAACTTGTAATGCACAATGTCGTTCTTTAGGAATGGTATCTATAAACCTTGAAGATAAATACAATTCATTAAGGATGGCCTGAGTAAGGAGTCTTTAGATAATCTTCTATTAACTCTTGAGACGCATCCTAGTGGAGATGTGCATCGTGCAATTCAATATTTATGGCCTCATTTTTATAAAGAACATGATTGACTTACAATTTCTTGCTTTATTGGAGAACATAAAATTGAAAGAGCCTTACTTAATCTTGGTGCTAGTGTGAATTTACTTCCATATTTAGTTTTTCAGAGTCTCAATCTAGGTGAGTTAAAACTAACTTCTATAACTCTTTTACTTGCCAATAGATCTATAAAAGTGCCTAGAGAAATAATTGAAGATGTGTTAGTACAAGTCGATAAATTTATTTATCTTGTGGATTTTATTGTCTTGGACACAACCTATTGAAGTATGTAATATTCACAAGAATATTATGAGAAAAACATTCAATGTTGGTAAAAAAGTCTTACTTTATAATTCTCGATTACATTTATTTCCTAGAAAACTAAGATCAAGATGGAGCGGTCCTTTTATTGTGAAACATGTGTATCCATATGGAACCTGTGATATCGAGAATCCAAAGAATGACAATGTTTTCAAGGTAAATGGACATCGTTTGAAAGTTTACTTTGACAATTTTTTAGTTGAAAATGACTTTATTGAATTGGGTGATCCTATATATAAAGATTGATTTTTTTTTTCTTTCATATTATTTTTGTGTTTCTTTTTGAGTGATTTTTACATGTTTGGAACATGTAAAAGCACTTTTGCAAAGAAACATCGTGCAAAACAACTGAAAGTCTGTCATTCTTTAGGAATGGTATCTATAAACCATGAAGATAAAATACAATTCATTAAGGATGGCCTGAGTAAGGAGTCTTTAGATAATCTTTTATTAACTCTTGAGACGTATCATAGTGGATATGTGCATCGTGCAATTCATGATTTATGGTCACTATTTCATAAAAAACATGCTCGACTTAGTCTTGGGAATCTGACTAAAAAAGACCTTGTTTGCCAATTTTTAAGAAAACTGGATGGTAAGCTTATCCCCGGCCAATAGAGGGCGTTTAAGCCGTTTTTGGACATAAAACGAAGGGAAGATGTGAACCACAATCACAACTACCTATACATACACATGTTTTTTCAAAAATAAATAAATACATAGAGAGAGAGAGAGAGTGTGTGAGACTCTAGTTGGCCTACATATAGGTGATATGATTGCCTTTTTAATTTCTCATCTATAAAATCCTCTCTTCCTTCCTTTCATTCTTACTCAACCCATCCTTACACAAATATAGAAGTGTGTAGAAATGGCAAGTTCCTCAGGTCATCACATAAGAAATATTTGTGTTTTTGGTGGATCTAGTCTTAGGAAAGAAAATGAGTTTTTAGAATCAACAAATCATCTTGGTCAGGTGCTAGCTGAGAGAAAGATTCATTTAGTGTATGGGGGAGGCAGTGTGGGGTTAATGAGAGGTGTGTCAATAGCTGCATTTTTAGGAGGTAGTCAAGTTTTGGGGGTCGTCCCTAAAGCTTTAGCACAAGGGGACATCATTGGAGAAACAATTGGAGATGAACTTCAGGTCTCCATAATGTCTGCTCGAATGAATGCAATGTTTAACCATGTTGATGTCTTCATTGCTTTACCAGGTAGTCTAGGCACATTGGAAGAGATCTTTCATATTTCCTCTTGGGCCCAACTGCACATTCACCATAAACCCATAGGTCTATTAAATGTTAATGGTTATTATGATAAATTATTGTCTTTTCTTGATCATGCTGTGGAATAGGAATTTCTAACATCTTCTACACGAAAAATCATAATATCTGCTGCTACTACTGAACAATTGATTGACCAACTACAATCTTTCTTTTTTGTAATTGATCCCTCTATGAGTTGTATAAATTGGTCATCTAAGGAAAGCCATAAAAAGCTTAGATTAGATTTGAGTCTTCATTTGTGAATCTTTGTGTATTTTGGTTTTATTATTGTGTTTTATTGTTTCTTATATTTGTTTTAGTGTGTTTCAAGTTTGTCAGTGTTTATTATTTCAGATGATATCTTCTATACTCTATCTTTCTACCATAGAACATTGAGGACAATCTCTCGTTTTGGTTGGGGGGAGAGGGTGGTAGCTAAAAAAAAATATTATTAACTAACTGTGTTTTCAATTTCATAAAGCATGTGCAAAATTGTTGTTACTATGATGGCAAAGTAAAGAAGATCTTTTTATGACTCTTGAGACACATCTTAGTAACCATTATTAATAAGGTTTATCATAATACTTCTTGAAATAGTCAGGTTTACAAACACTCGCATTGTTATCACTTAATTATGCTTATAAACTCATTTAACATGTATTCTTAAACCGTAATTTACACACACACACACTACATATAATTGCGGGTTGCATATTGGATTATTACATTATTTATGTTCTTTTATTAAAACTTAGTAACTCGGGTCGCAGATACTGATACGTAGATAGTGGAATGTTTGATTCCCTTAAGCTTTTCTCATTAACCTATGTAACAAGCGTTGGGTCAATAGCTCCCAAGTTAGTTGACTTTAGGGTATTAGGTATTAAACACCCCTTCGAGCTTAATTGCTTAGGTTAGGGAGGCTACAAAACCAAACTTATCTCCATTTTTATTATCATCATTTTTTTCTTTTTTTCTTTTCTTTTCTTTTTTTCGTTTTTATTTTTGTTTTTTTTAATTATATACTATCTCTTAGTTGTTACCTTTAACAAAAGAACATAAATAATGTAATAATCCAATATGCAACCCACAATCATATGTTAAAGTGTGTGTGTGTAAATTAAGGTTTAAGAATACATGTCAAATAAGAATATGAGAAGAATTAAGTGATAACAATGCGAGAGTTTGTAAATCTGAATATTTCAAGAAGTATTATGGTAGACCTTATTACGAATGATTACTAGGATGCGTCTCAAGAGTCATAAAAAGTTCTCGTTACTCTGCCATCATAGTAACAACAATTTTGCACATGCTTTATGAAATAGAAAATACAGTTAGTTTTTTTTTTTTAGCTACTACCCTCTCCCCCCAACTAAAATGAGACACTGTCCTCAATGTTTAAAGGTAGAAAGATAGAGTATAGAAGATATCACCTGAAATAACGAACACTGACAAACTTGGAACACACTGACACAAATATAAGAAACAACAAAACACAATAATAAAACCAAAAGACACAAAAATTCACAAATGAAGGCTCAAATCCAATCTAAGCTTTTTACAGCTTTTCTTAGATGACCAATTTATGCGACTCATGGAAGGATCAATTACAGGAATGAAAGATTGTAGTTGTTCAATCAATTATTCAGCAATAGCAGCAGAGATTATGATTTGTCGTGCAGAAGATGTTAGAAATTCCTGTTCCATAGCATGATCAAGAAAAGACAACAACTTATCATAATAACCATTAACATTTAACAAACATATGGGTTTATGGTGAATGTGCAGTTGGGCCCAAAAGGAAATATGAAAGATCTCTTCCAATGTGCCTAGACCACCTAGTAAAGCAATGAAGGCATCAGCATGGTTAAACATTGCATTCATTCAAGCCGACATTATGGAGACCTGAAGTTCATCTCTAATTTTTTTCCCAATGATATCCCTTTGTGCCAAAGCTTCGAGGAACACCCCCAAAACTTGACTACCTCTTAAAAATGCAGCTGTTGACACACCTCCCATTAACCCCAGACTGCCTCCTCCATACACTAAATGAATCTTTCTCTCAGCTAGCACTTGACCAAGATGATTTGCTAATTCTAAAAACTCCTTTTCTTTCCCAGGACAAGATCCATCGAAAACACAAATATTTCTTATATGATGACCTGAGGAACTTGCCATTTCTACACACTTTTGTATTTGTTGAATGTATGGGTTGAGTAGAAATGAAAGGAAGGAAGAGAGGATTTTATAGATGAGAAATTAGAAAGGTAATCATACCACCTATGTGTAGGCCAGCTAGAGTCTCACTCTCTCTCTCTCTCTTTCTCTCTATTTATTTATTTATTTTTGAAAAAAACATGTTTATGTACAGGTAGTTGTGATTGTGGCTCACATCTTCCCTTGGTTTTACAGGATTACCAATTCAATAGAGTCATGTTCAACTAAAAAATTATCAAAGTAAACTTTCAGACGATGTCCATTTACCTTGAAAACATTGCCATTCTTTGGATTCTTGATGTCGTAGACCCCATATGGATACATATGTTTCACAATAAAAGGACCGCTCCATCTTGATCTTAATTTTCATAGACTAGTCTATAAGGTGACATACCTAATGATGTTTTATAAGCAGTTCGATAAGCCCAAAGTGCATCATTAAGTCTTAAAGACCATTCTTTCCTATTAGGGTTCATTGTTTTTTCCAAAATGTGTTTGATCTCCCTACTAGCAAGCTCTATTTGTCCACTTGTTTGAGGGTGATAAGGGGTGACAACTTTGTGTGTTATTCCATATTTCTTCATTAAAGACTCAAATGGCTTGTTGCAGAAATGTGTTCCACCATCACTTATTATGGCTCGAGGGACTCCAAATCGACTCAAAATAATTTCTTTCAAAAACTTTATCACTATTTTGTGATCATTGTTTCGACTTGGAATTGCCTCTATCCATTTTGAAACATAATCTACTACAACTAATATGTATAAGAAACCAAATGATAGAGGGAATGGACCCATGAAATCTATACCCTAGCAGTCAAAGATCTCAATGACAATAATAGGATTTAAAGGCATCATGTGACGTTTTGAAATAGATCCCAACTTTTGACAATTTTTACAAGACTTGCACAATGCATGTGAGTCTTTGAACATGGTGGGCCAATAAAATCCACTTTGTAAGATTTTTGCAGTTGTGTTTCTTGACGAGAAATGGTCCCTACATACCTTAGAATGATAAAATTTAATGACACTACTTACCTCATTGTCAGGAATGCATCTTCGAAATATTTGATCAGGACAATATTTGAATAAATAAGGATCATCCCAATAAAAGTTCTTCACTTCGTTCAAGAACTTTCTTTTATCTTGGGTACTCCAATGAGTTGGCAATTGTCCTGAAACAAGAAAATTGGCAATATTAGCAAACCAAGGCATTGTAGAGACAGAAAGTAAAGATTCATCGGGAAAGTAGTCATCAATTGGTGTGATGTCAGTTTTCGAATCTGTTGTCAATCTTGACAAGTGATCTGCGATAACATTTTCGCTGCCTTTCTTATCTTTGATTGTGATATCAAATTCTTGAAGTAAGAAAATCCACCGCACCAATCTAGCCTTCGAATCTTTCTTAGAAATAAGATATTTCAATGCTGCATGATCACTAAAAACAACAACAGGTGAGCCAACAAGATAAGATCTGAATTTTTCACATGCAAATAATAGTGCAAGTAATTCTTTTTCAGTGGTGGTATAATTCATTTGAGCACTATTTAAAGTTTTACTTGCATAGTAAATTACATAAGGTTTCTTATTTTTTCTTTGTCCCAAAACAGCACCTACGACATAATCACTAGCATCACACATTATTTCAAAAGGTAATGACCAATCGGGAGGTTGAATGAGAGGAGCACAAGTAAGCAAGTTTTTAAGTTTAACAAAGGTTTTTTCACAATGTTCAGTCCATTCAAAAATAGTATCCTTTGTTAGAAGGTTACTTAAAGGCTTAGATATTACACTAAAATCTTTGATGAACCTTCTATAAAAACCAGCATGTCCTAGGAATGATCTAACATCATTAAGAGATTTTGGTGTTGGCAAGTTTGCAATTAACTCGATTTTAGATTTGTCAACCTCAATTTCTTTTGATGAAACAATGTGACCAAGTACAATGCCGTTTGTTACCATAAAATGACATTTTTCCCAATTCAGCACAAGATTCTTCTCTTCACACCTGGTCAAAACCTTTTCTAAGTTAGTCAAAAAATCATCAAATGAATCGCCAAAAACAGAAAAATCATCCATGAAAATCTCAAGAAAATGTTCAACCATATCACTAAATATACTAAGCATGCATCTTTGAAATGTGGCTGGTGCATTACATAATCCAAAAGGCATCCTTCGATAGGAAAAAGTACCAAATGGACATGTGAAAGTAGTCTTCTCTTGATCTTTCAATGCAATTTCAATTTGGTTGTAACCCGAATAGCCATCTAGGAAACAATAAAATTCATGACCTGTAACTCTTTATAGGATTTGATCCATGAAAGGTAAAGGAAAATGATCTTTTCTAGTCATTGAATTAAGTTTCCTATAGTCAATGCATATACGCCAACCAATAACAGTTCTAATGGGAATCATCTCATTTGTTATCACAGTGACTCCAGACTTCTTGGGTACAACATGGGTAGGACTTACCCATTTGCTGTCAGAAATAAGATAAATGATTTCATTATCTAGAAGCTTAATGACTTCATTTTTCACTACTTCTTTCATATTGTGATTTAGCCTTCGTTGCATTTCTCTAGAGATTTTAGCATTTTCCTCTAAATAAATTCTGTGTGTACAAATCAAAGGACTAATTCCTTTTATATCAGCTATGGTCCATCCTAATGTATTTTTGTGCATTTTCAGAGTTTGTAATAACTTACCTTCTTGATGTGCATTAAGTTTGGAAGAGATTATTATCGGAAAAGTTTCATTTTCTCCCAAAAATGAGTATTTGAGATTGGATGGCAAGGGCTTCAAATTAGGTTTTGGTGGTTGAACACTTGAAGGTATGCACTTAATTGATCGTGGTGGCAATTCCTCAATTTGTGGCCTCCAATTACTTATCTTTGATTCTTCCTGAAAATAAATCATTTGCAAATCATCAGATTCATCAATCTCAATTTCACTAGAAGTGGTTGGAAATTGATCATGAATTAATTTTTCAGTAAAGTCCACTTCCTGTAAATCATTATCATCTCTAAGTTGCTTACAAATGTTGAAAATATTCATCTCCAATTAATTTTAGTCTTCATTTCTGAATCTTTGTGTCTTTTGTTTTTATTATTGTGTTTTGTTATTTCTTATATTTGTTAAAGTGTATTTCAGGTTTGTTAGTGTTTGTTATTTCAGGTGATGTCTTCTATACTCTATCTTTCTACTTTAGGACATTAAGGGCAATGTTTTGTTTTGGTTAGGGCGAGAGGGTAGTATTTGAAAACAAAAATTAACTAACTATGTTTTCTATTTCATAAAGCATGTGAAAAATTGTTGTTACTAGGATGACAGGGTAAATGAGCTCTTTTGTTAAAGTGACTCTTGAGACGTATCGTAGTAACCATTCTTAACAAGGTTTATTATAATATTTCTTGAAATATTCAGGTTTACAAACTCTCGCATTATTATAACTTAATTCTGCTCATATACTCATTTAACATGTATTCTTAAGCTTTAATTTCCACACACACACTTTAACATATGATTGTGGGTTTCATATTGGATTATTACATTATTTATATTCTTTTGTTAAAGGTAACAACTAAGGGAAAACGATGGTATATAATTTGAACAAAAAACAAAAAAAAAGCAAAAATAAAAATGATGATAATAAAAATATAGATAAGTTTAGTTTCATAGCCTCCCTAACCTAAGCAATTTAGCCCGAAGGGGTGTTTTAACACCTAATACCCTAAAGTCAACCGACTTTGGAGCTATTGGCCCAATGCTTGTTACGCGGGTTAAGGAGAAAAGCTTAATAAAATCAAACATTGCACTATCTATGTATCAGTATCGGCAATCTGAGTTACTAAACTCGCTAGGGTGTCTCAACACCTAATGCCCTAAGAACAATTGGTTTGGGAGTCATTAACCGAAAGCTTGTTACATAGGTTAAAGATGCATTGTGTTTTAAGTTACATGTATATATATTTAAAAAAAAAATCTCAATCCAAGGAAATTAACCTTAAAAATTAGAACAAGAGTTTTGTTTTCTTCCAAGTAAAGCCCCATAACTATGTGTTGATATATTGAGCATAAAAAAAAGGTTTATTAATATCTTGTTTAAAAGATATTGGGCAGATATATAAATTTAATAAGAGTTTGTTTATCTAGATAGATTAAAGAAAGTTGAATGATGAATACCTTGCTTTGTGGAATTTACAAATTGTTTTTCTATTTTAATGCTTTGATTACTAGAGACAAGTAATAAGCTCGTTGGGAGGTGTGATTAGTACTTAAAAGTGCATTTTTATCAAGATTTTATATCATCATTTTGCACTTAAAGTATCAATAACTCCTTAACTAAAACATGTTTTATAATAACATATCTAATAATATAAGATACCTTCAATTTGTGGTCAATGTTCATTTTAAATGCAGGTCTATCATATAAATAAAAGAATTAATTGATGAATTTAAGAACTGAAATTCAAAGGACAAAGAGATGGCTAAACTTAGAAAAGAGATGTTGGTGCAGTCCAAACCGGAACACTGTATGGTAATTAGGTCATATTTGGAGCTGTAGATCTTGGATTTAGGTCTACTTTATATGGATGGAAAGGAAAAACATAGGCCTACAACTTTCATATGGAGCCCAAGATTTAAAAAGGTCATTTTCAAGTCCAAATTATAGCAATAACAAAGAAGTCTGAATGTGTGTAGCTCGGTCAACCAGAAATCTCATTTGGCAATTCCCTTTAACCAAAGCCACCTGAGATCCCTACTGGCGACCTCCTTTAACCAAAACCAAAGAATGCGTGTAGCTCGATCAACATGAAATCCCATATGGCGATTCCTTTGAACCAAAACCACTTGAGATCTCATCCGGCGACCTCATTCAACTAGAACTAAAGAACATGCATAACTCGATCAATATAAAATCTCACCTGGTGATTCCCTTTAACTAAAGCTATCTGAAATATTATCTGGCGACCTCCTTTAACTAAAACCAAAAAAATATAAAAAGCAGTCTCATTGTAATGGGTGACTTACCCAGATGAAAGAAATGATGGTCTCATTGTAATGGGTGACCTACCCAAAGAAAAATAAAAGGTGGTCTCATTGTAATGGGAACCTTGCCAAATGATAGAATGTGCCTTACCTGGCAAAAAGACTTGGCCAGAGATGTCTTGACAGAATAAAGCTTACAAACTTGGCACTTTCTGATTGCAAGGTTGACTTAAAGACTCCTCTTAATGACAGGGTTGGTTTCCTTATTTCTTTGAGATTTTCCTACTGGTAGGGTTTATGTCATTCTTTACTTATTCCAGGATCTAAACTAATTCTTTGTTATTATCGACTCAATGATTCTTTCTATCCACAATCTTGCTGGCCTTCATTGAGGATTTTCCTGTAGCAATTTAAAAGGATGTGCAAATTTATTTATTTTTGTTAGATGATATGCATGCATCCTTACTTAATTTGAAATATAGGTCCTTCCTATTTGATGCTCCATCTTCATAGGCTGCCTTTATTTGCATTCCAAAGCCTTCTTTGTTCTTTTGATACATTGGCTCATTCATGTGCTAACCATCACTCAGCTATAAATACAATGCCTATCTTAGGCTGTCTTTGATGATTACTGCTCTCATTGTTTATCAAGCTTGACTATGCCCCTAAATATGGTGTTACTTGATTCATCATTAAGAAGTTTAATAAATCATTCATCTCCTTAATCCT
This sequence comes from Populus euphratica, assembly GCF_000495115.2. NCBI lineage: Eukaryota > Viridiplantae > Streptophyta > Magnoliopsida > Malpighiales > Salicaceae > Populus > Populus euphratica. The sequence continues at coordinate 28,239 of NW_011501081.1, forward strand.
GATTGGTTATGTGTATCTTGCCAACCCATCAAAGTTGTCAATTAGTCATGAACTTGCCTTTGGTTGAAACAATACTCTTCAAGTATATGTTATCATTAGCCTTTTTTGAAACTATCCAGTCATCCGGACATGTCGAGAAGAGTTGATGTCATTTCTATCAGGGATTTTGCAAATTCGATCAATGTTCTTCCTGTTTAACAATCTTGCTCTGGAATCAACCTTCATATTCTAAAGATTATGTCTATTCAAAGTCTAGTTGTTGAAATGAAATCATATCAATTTTTGAAAGTATTTTTGAAAATCAAGCTTCTTTGGTCAAAGATCCAACACACGCTATTCAATGTAATCTTTTGATTGTCTTATATTTCAAAAACAGAAATTGACCTGTTGTAAAATTAAAACAACTTTTTTCATGGTTCTTTGTGTCAATTTTAATCTTTGATCTTGGGTATATCTTTCGATGGTCTGTGATGAGGTGATCTATAAATTTCAAAGAAAACAAAAGGCTCAAGTCAAAATTTGAGGATTTATCAAGAAAGATTGTTTTTTTTAGCACCAATTTTATTAGCATGTATAATAATAAGTAGCTTGATTCATGAAGTCACAACCATCATGGAACAACTCTTTAAATTTTAAGATCGCCATTTATTGGTTTAGATTGCTTACTTGATTAAAAAGGGCTTTTGCACGTAATGCAGGCTATGGTTGATGACTATGAAAGAAAGGAATTTGAAAGCTCAAAAGGTGTATAAGGGTTTTAAAGACCTAGGATCAACATCAACTATTCATCAACTCTCTTTCTTTTGTTGTCATTGTAGAGAAAGTGACATATAACCTTGTTAATCTCAAATATTAGAATTCTTTTAGCATAGTTCATAATGCAAATCTAAATTTTTATTTGATGAATAACCAATCTAATGTGTTTGAAGACACTAAAGGCTTTATCATCGATACACCAAAAGACACGAAGCTCGATTTTTTTTTTTTAACTTTCAGCATTTACTTTGTCTTTCTTCAATTAAACCCCCCCTTTTTTTTTGCCCCTTTAGAATTGATAAGCATTCCCCTTCCTTTTAGTTTTTTTTTTTTTTTGCATAGCCTTCCCTAAAGTTTTCTTGGATGGCCTTTAGTCTATGGCTTTTTTTCTTCTAACCCTTTTCACAATCATTGGATTTTTGTTCTAAGGCTTTCTTTTATCCATTAATTCTAATTAGTGCCTTAAAATAAATTCTCTCATTTACCTCCAGTGTCGGGTGTGATCCTGGTCAGGGTTTTTTTTTAAAAAAAAATCATTCTGACTCAAATAGGGACCACAATGGATATAACCTTTAAAAAGTGAAAGGACAAATAAAGATAGCTTTTTCTCATTTCAAGCAAGGTCAGTTAGAACTCATAAATTTTGATCTCGTCCATTGTAATGATTTGGACTTGTAAGAATCATGATTCAAGAGTTTATAATTATCAAATCCACTACGTGTCATTATGCATACTACTAAAACTTAGCTACAAGGTGTGTGGTTCAGTTTCATATATGAGTTCAAAATTTTCTTGGTCACCTCATCTTATTTTAACAAACATCGAGTCATTTCTATAATCAAAACACTTTTTAATTTTGCATGTTGAAGTTTGATAAAAAATATCTTATCAAAATACCCTTTGAAAGAAGCATCTATTGATTTCAGAACAACAAGAAGACAAAGAAAAGACATGTTTCGTTCAAGGATGAGATGTGACCCAAAAACAAAATGAAAAATGGCAAAATTCCATAATAAAAATGGTTGACAGTTCAACACCCTTCTTGGATCAGCTACTTTGGCAATATCTATCTTTTGCCAAGCAATTTCAATCACTTGCCATTCTGAGGATATTCCATGATAATATGTCCAATGACATCCTCCTTCATAGACTATACTCGTCTCTAACTCACCAACTTTCAAACTCGATCCTTGAAATTCTTGCAACTGTTCAATTGAAATGGTCGAGGACCCCACCATGACATGACATCTCTTGTTTGGATTATACCACCTAGAAAATGGTGGTTGCATGGGATTTGTCTGAGTCAGGTAACAAGTCTGGAATCTAGTAGATGTTAGCCAATAAACTTAAGTGGTAGAGGGATGTTAATCTTGGCAAAGATATTTGAGCAATTGATGTTATAGTGAGACTTGGCTAGACCATATAAATAAGGTTTTCCACCTTCAGAGTTATCTTATGATTCATTCTCATTATTGTTTTTGAATCCATGATGAATCTTTCAATCTTCTCCCTCTTTTTTGGTTTATCAATTTTTTTGACAATCTCCACAACATTATATCAATTTTCCAATGTTGTTATGGTTGGTTGAGGGTTGTTGGAAGCTTTCCAATAGCTAGGTAATCATGGCAATGTCCAGAAACTTGTAGCATTGCCACTGCCAACGTGTGAATTGGAAGAGAACCTGATGAATCTAAAACTCCTCTGTCTCCTCTTCGATTCCTTATTTACAATGTAGCAAACAAACACCTATAGAGAGAGTTTTGTTTTGTTGAAGTTTCAGCCTAGGTTTGTCTCTTATCCCTACTTTTGTGTTTTGATGTTGACACTAATGGTAGACAATCATAGATGATCTAACACTACTATACCCCTTTTTTGATACCTCATTAGCAGATTCACAAATAGATTTTTATCAAGAGAGTTCCATTACATTAAAGTTGCCTATTTTCTAGCTTAGGTCTAACTCTTCTGCCTACTATAGTGTTTCGGTGTTGAAACTAATTGTAAATTTTCATATCGTCATCCCCTCTTGCAGAGCCACAAATAGATTTTTGTAGAGAGATCTTTGCCACATTAAAGTTCGACGATTGCTCATGTTTTCAGACCATGTCTGACTCTTCTGCCTACTACAGTGTTTTGGTGCTGAAACTGATGGGGAAAAGTTTCATAGTAGATGAAACTACTACATTCCCTCTTACAATGCAGATCCACAAACAAATCTCCATAGAGAGAGCTCAATCACGTAAAAGTCCAGTGTCTAATCATATTGAACAAGAATTGAGCTTGCAGTGAGGCTAACTTCAAAGAAGGCTAATGCACCATACACAGAAGGCTAGCAGCTATCAGGTTTCATTGGAAGATGTAGAGTGACACGACTAAAAGATTGATATCTTCTCCCAAGTGCAGGAATGTCGGAGTAATAAATAATCAGGCAAGACCGGGGTCGAACCATAGGGAGCTTAATTGTATAAATTACAGATAACAATAATATAACAACAATAACAACAATAACAATAACAATAATGACACGACGAAAAGATTGATGTCTTCTCCCAAGTGCAGGAGTGTCGAAGTAATAAATAACCCAGCAAGACCGGGGTCGAACCACAGAGAGGTTAATTGTACAAATTATAAACAACAATTATAAACAACAATAATTGTAACAATAAATAACAACAATAATAATAATAGCAACAATAATACTAATAATACTACTACCACTAGTAGTAGTAATAGTAATAATAATAATAATAATAATAATAATAATAATAATAATAATAATAATAAAGAAGAAGAAGAAGAAAACTTTATGGAACTTTGAGATGGAAAATTAACGTAAGGATTAATAATGATAATAAACAATGTCAAGGTTAAAGGATACACTAATGGTATGTCAAACAAGTATAGTATAAACTCTTATTATTCAATTGGAAACCACACACAAAGGAGGTTCCAATCAGATTATAGATTGTTAACATGATTACATTAGTCATCTTATTCAACTAATGCTAATACTCATAAATTTCGTCAAGCATTCATGATTATAACTTATGTTAACAACAAATCAAGTTCCTTTCATAGCTCAGGTGTCGGTTATACCATACAGTATGAACTATGAAAGTGTCAAGCATTTGTTGTACCAAGTGTTGTTATACAAAATAAATCAAGATTAATCATTTAACAAGCAAAGTATTAAAGAGTGAACAAGATAACAAATATAAAACATGTTAGTATCAAACATTAAAGTCCATATTAAGTTTATACTGTACTTATTCTTATACCATTAGTGTAACCTTTTCACCTTAACATAATAAACTTAGTTAGACATAATGAAAAAAAGAAAAATAGATAAACAAAATAAGAACATAAATAAGATAAAAGTTACAACAATTATGCATATGCTTTATGAAATGAAAAACAATTTTTTTTTTATCAACTACTATATGAGCAGAATTAAGTGATAACAATGCGAGAGTTTGTAAACCTGAATATTTCAAGAAGTATTATAATAGACCTTGTTAAGAATGGTTGCTAAGATGCGTCTCAAGAGTCACTTTAACAAAAGAGCTCCTTTACTCTGCCATCCTAGTTACAACAATTATGCACATGCTTTATGAAATGAAAAACAATTTTGTTTTTTTATCAACTACTACCCTCTCCCCCCAACCAAAACGAGACATTGCCCTCAATGTTTAAAGGTAGAAAGATAGAGTATAGAAGATATCACCTGAAATAACGAACACTGACAAAGCTGAAATACACTGAAACAAAAATAAAAAATAACAAAACACAATAATGAAACCAAAAGACACAAAAATTCTCAAATGAAGGCTCAAATCCAATCTAAGCTTTTTACGGCTTTCCTTAGTTGACCAATTTATGCGACTCATGGAAGGATCAATTACAGGAATGAAGGATTGTAGTTGGTCAATTAATTGTTCAGCAGTAGCAGCAGAGATTATGATTTGTCGTGCAGAAGATGTTAGAAATTCCTGTTCCACAGCATGATCAAGAAAAGACAACAACTTATCATAATAACCATTAACATTTAACAAACCTATGGGTTTATGGTGAATGTGCAGTTGAGCCCAAGAGGAAATATGAAAGATCTCTTCCAATGTACCTAGACCACCTGGTAAAGCAATGAAGGCATCAGCATGGTTAAACATTGCATTCATTCGAGCCAACATTGTGGAGACCTGAAGTTCCTCTCCAATTGTTTTTTCAATGATGTCCCCTTGTGCTAAAGCTTCGGGGATGACCCCCAAAACTTGACTACCTCCTAAAAATGCATCTATTGACACACCTCCCATTAACCCAAGACTGCCTCCCCCATACACTAAATGAATCTTTCTCTTAGCTAGCACTTGACCAAGACGATTTCTGATTCTAAAAACTCCTTTTCTTTCCCAGGACTAGATCCACCAAAAACACAAATATTTCTTATATGATGACCTGAGGAACTTGTCATTTCTACACACTTCTGTAGTTGTTGAATGTATGGGTTGAGTAGAAATGAAAGGAAGGAAGAGAGGGTTTTATAGATGAGAAATTAGAAAAGCAATCATACCACCTATATGTAGGCCAGCTGGAGTCTCACACACACTCTCTCTCTTTATTTATTTATTTATTTACTTTTGAAAAAGCATGTGTATGTACAGGTACTTGTGATTGTGGCTCATATCTTCCCTTAGTTTTACATCCAAGAACGGCTTAAACGCCCTCTATGGGTCGGGGATAGGCTTCCCATCCAGTTTTCTTAAAAACTGGCAAACAAGGTCTTTTTTAGTCATATTCCCAAGACTAAGTCGATCATGTTCTTTATGAAATAGTGGCCATAAATCATGAATTACACGATGCACATCTCCATTAGGATACATCTCAAGAGTCCATAGAAGATTATCTAAAGACTCCTTACTCAGGCCATCCTTAATGAATTGTATTTTATCTTCACGGTTTATAGATACCATTCATAAAGAACGACATTGTGTATTACAAGTCCATCTAGCACATCGATGACAGACTTTTAGAACTTTCATGTTTACAACTGGCTCCAATTTTGACGTTATCAATGACGTTTTGGGCAGACAAGAGAAGATAAGGATTGTCACCAAGTCAAGAGTTGGTCACCCACTTATCAATTAGTCATCAAATCAATAGTTCCCATTTTTGGCCTATAAAAGGAGGCATTTGCCATGCATTTAGGCATCTTGGTTTTTAGATTAAGATCATGTTCTTGCTTTCTCTCTTTGTATTTTTTGTAATGTTTATGCTTTGCTTTCCTTAATTCCAAGTTTATGCCTTTCACTTCCTTTCATTTACTTGGTTAACTTTTATCTTATTTTGTTTATTTATTTTTCTTTCTTTCATTATGTCTAGCTAAGTTAGTTATGTCAAGGTGAAAAGGTTACACTAATGGTGTAAGAATAAGTATAATGTAAACTTAATATGGACTTTAATGTTTGATACTAACATGTTTTATATTTGTTATCTTGTTCACTCTTTAATACTTTGCTTGTTAAATGACTAATCTTGATTTATGTTGTATAACACTTGGTACAACAAATGCTTGGCACTTTCATAGCCCATAATGTATGGTATAACCGACACCTGAGCTATGAAAGGAACTTGATTTGTTGTTAACATAAGTTATAATCATGAATGCTTGACGAGATTTACAAGTACAAGCATTAATTGAATAAGATGACTAATGTAATCATGTTAACAATATATAATCTGATTGAAACCTCCTTTGTGTGTGGTTTCCAATTGAATAATAAGAGTTTATACTATACTTGTTTGATATACCATTAGTGGAACCTTTAACCTTGACATTTGTTATTATTATTGTTTAATCCTTACTTTAATATTTCATCTCTAAGTTCTCATCATCATCATCTTCTTCTTCTTCTCTTTCTTTATTATTATTATTATTATTATTATTATTATTATTATTATTATTATTATTATTACTATTGTTGTTGTTATTATTATTGTTTTGTAATTGTTGTTTATAATTTGTACAATTAACCTCCCTGTGGTTCGACCCCGGTCTTGCTGGGTTATTTATTACTTCGACACTCCTGCACTTGGGAGAAGACATCAATCTTTCAGTCGTGTCAGATATCATTCCTAAAGAACGACATTGTGTATTACAAGTCCATCTAGCACATCGATGACAGAGTTCTAGTCGTTTTGCACGACGTTTCTTTGCAAAAGTGCTTTTACCTATTCCAGGCATGTGTGAAATGAAGGAATTAGCGGACTCACCTGCTAATCGGACCTTTGCTTCAATCAACCAGCGAATATCTTCAGGAATTCCATGATTCATTAACAATCTCAATCTTGCACATCTAGCACGGTAAAGTTTTGTAATCGCATTCTGAGGCAGAGCGGGAAAATACTTTTTCAATTTTTCAAGATTAGTGTCCATTGTCAAATGAGAATTGGAAGAGAGATTCAAAGAATTGCACAAATATATACACAGATATCAGTTATTGTGGGAAACTGAAAGAACCGACTTAAGTCACGAAGTACTGTTGTCCGCCATTTGACCGGGGTGAGAGAAACTAGCAAAAATCACTCAAAAAGAAACATAAAAACAATGTAAGAAAAACAAAATAATCAACCTTTATCTACAAGATCATTCAAACCAGTTGATTTATTTTCACTAGGAAAATTATCAAAGCAAGCTTTCAAACGATGTCCATTTTCCTTAAAATCATTGTCATTCATTGAATTCTCAATATCATAGGCCCCATAAGGATTGCTCCATCTTAATCTTAGCTCTCTAGGTAATGAATAGAGTTGAGAATTATAAAACAAAACTTTTTGACCAGTATCAATCTTTTGACAATTTTCGCAAGTTTTGTAGAATGCATGCGTGTCCTTGAACATGGTGGGCCAATAAAATCCATTTTGAAAGATTTTTATAGCTGTCTTTTTTTAAAAGAAATAACTTCCACATGCTTCAGAATGACAAAGTTTAATGACACTACTTACCTCATTGTCGGGAATGAATCTTTGAAATATTTGATCAGGACAATATTTGAATATGTTAGGGTCATCACAATAAAAATTCTTCACTTCGTTCAAAAACTTTTCTTTGTCTTGATTACTCCAATCAGCTGGCAAATCTCCTAAAGCAAGAAAATTAATATTTTTATCATACCAAGGCATTGGACTAAAAGAAAGTAAGGATTTATTAGGAAAGTAATCATCGATTGGTGTGATGTCAGATGTCGAATTTGTTATCATTGTTGACAAAAGATTCACATCAACATTTTTGGTGCTTGTTTCATCCGTGATTTCTTCCTTAGAATAAATCATTTGCAAATCTTCAGATTCATCTAACTCATTTTTACTTAAAGTAGATTCAAGTTGATCATAAACTAATTCGTCAATATGATCTACTTCTTGTAAATACATATCATCTGCAGGAGGATAGCTACTGTTGTAAATATTCATCTCCAATGTCATGTTTCCAAATGATAGCTTCATCAGTCCATTGCTACAATTAATCAATGCGTAAGAGGTTGTAAGAAATGGACGTCCTAAAATAACAGGAAATGAATTACATGCTTCAACAGGTTCTGTGTCCAAGACAATAAAATCCATAGGATAAATGAATTTTTCGACTTGTACTAACACATCTTCAATTATTCCTCTTGGCACTTTTATAGATCTATCGACAAGTAAAAGAGATATATGATTAGTACTTAAAAGTGCATTTTTATCAAGGTTTTATATCATCATTTTGCACTTGAAGTATCAATAACTCCTTAACTAAAGCATGTTTTATAATAATATATCTAATAATATAAGATACCTTTAATTTGTGATAAATGTTCATTTTAAATGCAGGCCTATCACATAAATTAAAGGATTGATTGATGAATTTAAGAACTGAAATTGAAAGGACAAAGAGATGGCCAAACATAGAAAAGAGATGTTGGTGCAATCCAAACTGAAACACTGTTCGGTAATTGGATCATACCTGGAGCTATAGATCTCAGATTTGGGTCTACTTTATATGAATGGAAAGGTAAGACATAGTCCTACAACTTTAATATGGAGCCCAAGATCTAAAAAGGCCATTTTCAAGTCCACATTGCAGCAACAACAAAGAAGCCCGAATCTGTCTTCCAGCCCGAGCACTGTTCAATATTTTGGCCATATCTGGAGTTCTGGATGTCGAAATGAGCTAAATGTTTTACATAAGAACGCTGAGACAATTTCTTACAACTGTCATGTTTTCAAGTGGCTCTAATTTTGATGTTATCAATGACGTTTTGGGCAGACAAGAGAAGATAAGGATTGACACCAAGTCAAGAGTTTAACAACCACTAATCAATTAGTCATCAAATGAATAGTTCCCAATTTTGGCCTATAAAAGGAGGCAGTTGCCATGCATTAATTTATGTTGTTTTCCAGATCAAGATCATGTTCTTGCTTTCTCTCTTTGTATTTTTTGTAATGTTTATGCTTTGCTTTCCTTAATATCAAGTTTATGCCTTTCAATTCTTTTCCTTTGCTTTGTTAACTCTTATTTTATTTATGTTCTTATTTTGTTTATTTATTTATTTTTCTTTCATTATGTCTAGCTAAGTTTAGTATGTCAAGGTGAAGAGGTTACACTAATGGAGTAAGAATAAGTATAGTGTAAACTTAATATGGACTTTAATGTTTGATGCTAACATGTTTTGTATTTATTATCTTATTCACTCTTTAATACTTTGCTTGTTAAATGACTAATCTTGATTTATGTTGTATAACACTTAGTACAACAAATGCTTGGCACTTTCATAGTTTATATTGTATGGTATAACCAACACCTGAGCTATGAAAGGAACTTGATTTGTTGTTAACATAAGTTATAATCATGAATGCTTGACGAGATTTACAAGTACTAACATTAATCAAATAAGATGACTAATGTAATCATGTTAACAATCTATAATCTGATTGGAACCTCCTTTGTGTGTGGTTTCCAATTGAGTAATAAGAGTTTATACTATACTTGTTTGACATACCATTAGTGGAACCTCTAACCTTGACATTTGTTATTATCATTGTTTAATCCTTACATTAATATTCCATCTCCAAGTTCTCATCATCGTCTTCTTCTTCTCTTTCTTTATTACTACTACTACTACTACTACTACTACTATTATTATTATAGTTGTTGTTGTTCTTGTTATTGTTGTTGTTATCGTTATTATTGTTGTTATTGCTATTATTGTTGTTTATAATTGTTGTTTATAATTTGTACAATTAACCTCCCTGTGGTTCGACCCCGGTCTTGCCGGGTTATTTATTACTTCGACACTCCTGCACTTGGGAGACGACATCAATCTTTTAGTCGTGTCAAGTTTTTGGCGTCGTTGCCGGGGAGGTAAGTTTTGTATAAATTATAATATTTATTCTATTTTCACTTTTCACTTTTCTTATATATAACTTTGTTTCTTGTCTCTTATTTCTTCTTCTTTTGTTTTCTTCTTTCTTTTATTTTATTCCTACATGTGCATGAGAGTGTGGTCACGTACATCAAGTGGTAGGTACATAAGAGTGTGGTCATGTACATCAAGTGGTAGACTTTGTAGGGTATCCTCATCATTTTCAGAAAATATGGCCGAAGAAGATAATCAATCACTTCATAATGAGAATAATGAGAATAACCGTGCTAGAACACTTAGAGACCTCATGAATCCCACAAGAACAAGTGCACCATCATGCATAGTTTTTCCTCCCGATGCATCTCATTTTTAATTTTAAGCCAGGCATTATTCAACTTTTACCTTCTTTTTATGGCTTAGAATTGGAAAATCCCTACTTGCATTTAAGGGAATTTGAGGAGGTCTGCAACACATATAATAATTTAAATTGTAGCATGAACACCATCAAATTAAAGCGTTTTCCTTGTTCATTAAAAGATAAAGCTAAAACATGGCTACAAAATTTAAGACCAGGATCCATTCATGCTTGGGATGAAATGCAACAACAGTTTTTGAAGAAGTTTTTCCCATCTCATCGAACAAACTCTTTCAAAAGACAAATCACCATTTTCACTCATAAACCAGGAGAAACATTTTACCAATATTGGGATAGGTATCGAGACTTGCTTAGTACTTGCCCTCATCATGGTTTTGAAACATGGAGATTGGCTTAGTACTTGCCCTCTCAATGTTGGGATAGGTATCGAGACTTGCTTAGTACTTGCCCTCATCATGGTTTTGAAACATGGAGATTGGTTTCACATTTCTATGAAGGGTTAACACCTAGAGATAGGCAAATGGTTGAATTGATGTGCAATGGAACTTTTAAAGATAAAGATCTTGATGAAGCAATGGAGTACTTAGACTTGTTTGCTGAAAATGCTCAAAATTGGGACACCGCGGGTACTTATGAGGCACTGAGTAAAACTCATACTCATACATCTAGTGGAGGTATGTACAACATTAGGGAAGATCATGACCTTCAAGCCAAGTTTGCATCTTTAGCTAGAAAAGTCGAGACACTAGAATTGAAAAAGAGTGGTCAATTAAAATCTGTTGAAAACATTGTGTGTCAAATCTGTGAAATAAATGAACACTCAACCAAAGATTGTCCAACCTTGCCTTCTTTTAAGGAATGTCTCCATGAACAAGCCCATGCTTTAAATAGTTTCCAAAGGGCCAACCACAAGCCATACTCACAAATATAAAACCCTAGTTGGAGAAATCACCCAAATTGGAATATAAAGACCCTGGTTGTCCTACAATTTCTTGCTTTATTGGAGAGCATAAAATTGAAAGAGCCTTACTTGATCTCAATGCTTGTGTGAATTTACTTCCATATTCAGTTTTTTAAAGTCTCAATCTAGGTGAGTTAAAACCAACTTCTATAACTCTTTTACTTGCTGATAGATCTGTAAAAGTGCCTAGAGGAATAATTGAAGACGTGTTAGTACAAGTCGATAAATTCATTTATCCTGTGGATTTTATTGTCTTGGACACAGAACCTGTTGAAGCATGTAATTCATTTCCTGTTATTTTAGGACGTCCATTTCTTGCAACTTCTAATGCATTGATTAATTGTAGGAATGGACTGATGAAGCTATCATTTGGAAACATGACATTGGAGATGAATATTTTCAACATTTGCAAGCAACCTGGAGATGATAATGATTTACAAGAAGTAGATCATATTGACGAATTAGTTTATGATCAACTTGAATCTACTTTAAGTAAAAATGAATTGGATGAAACTGAAGATTTGCAAATGATTTATTCTGAGGAAGAAATCACGGATGAAACAAGCACCAAAAATGTTGATGCAAATCTTTTGTCAACAGTGACAACAGATTCGACATCTGACATCACACCAATCGATGATTACTTTCCTAACAAATCCTTACTTTCTCTTAGTTCAATGCCTTGGTATGATAAAAATATCAATTTTCTTGCTTTAGGAGATTTGCCAGCTGATTGGAGTACCCAAGACAAAGAAAAGTTTTTGAACGAAGTGAAGAGCTTTTATTGTGATGACCCTAACTTATTCAAATATTGTCCTGATCAAATATTTCAAAGATTCATTCCCGACAATGAGGTAAGTAGTGTCATTAAACTTTGTCATTCTGAAGCATGTGGAAGTTATTTCTCGTCAAAAAAGACTGCTGCAAAAATCTTTCAAAATGGATTTTATTGGCCCACCATGTTCAAGGACACACATGCATTCTGCAAAACTTGTGAAAATTGTCAAAAGATTGATACTGGTCAAAAAGTTTTGTTTTATGATTCTCAACTCTATGCATTCCCTAAAGAGCTAAGATTAAGATGGACCAATCCTTATGGGGCCTGTGATATTGAGAATTCAATGAATGACAATGATTTTAAGGAAAATGGACATCGTTTGAAAGCTTACTTTGATAATTTTCCTAGTGAAAATGAATCAGCTGGTTTGAATGATCTTGTAGATAAAGGTTGATTATTTTGTTTTTCTCACATTTTCTTTTTTGTGTTTCTTTTCAGCAGTAGCAGCAGAGATTATGATTTGTCGTACAAAAGATATTAGAAATTCCTATTTCACATATTGATCAAGAAAAGACAACAACTTATCATAATAACCATTAATATTTAACAGACTTATGAATTTATGGTGAATGTGTAGTTGGGCTCTGATGTAACCATATTATTCGATAGTTTCACCCACTTTTACCTAATGTTTTGTCCATGTTTTATATGTAAAATGCCTTGATATTCTTTGTTTTATGTTTTGAAGGCACTTTTGGATGAAAAATGCAAAAAGGAGTAAATTGGAGATAATTGGCAGATTTGACGTTCAGTCGATGTTTTGTGCAGAGCGTGATTTCTAGAGATCAAAATGAAGTGATTCCAGTGGCTCTAAAAAGCTAACATCCATACCTTTCTGGAAATGTAATGCAAGAAAAATACAAAGAGGAAGATCATGGAAATCACATCCTTCAAAGTCAAATCTCGTATTCTGCCACTGTTGACCTTTGTCCATTCAAAATTCCATATCTGGATCTATAGAAGTCCAATTGATGCAAACTCAATTTTGTTGGATTCATGACTCAAAGGTCTAGAAACGCTCCAATTTTCAGCCAAAAACGATGTCAGATGAGGGCGATATGATTTTTCAAAGATGACAACTGAATTCTGCCAGCAATCAGGTTTCGTGAAGAAATGAGTCCAAATTATGTTTCGAAGCTTCTAAACTATCATCCAAGTTATAATTTCAGCAATTTAGCCCCTCTAGTAAATAAATCTAGAAGGTCAAGAAAAGTAGCCACCAACCTCAATCCACCAACCTCAAATCACCAACCACAAACCAGCTGCAAGTTGGAATGCTGCCATTGTCAAAGAAGGAGGCTACAATGGTGGGTTGTTTGTGGTGACTACTAATGTCAAAGTTTGGCAAGTTTGGCAGCCACCATTGTTGATAAAGAAGCAAGAGGAGCTGCCATTGAAGCCTATATATAGACATCAAGAGAGCCAAGAAAGAGGAGGAGGGAGTGCAATAGAATCAAAGAAAGGTGGTAGCAACTAGAAGTGAAGAAACACAAACTCTCCTCTCTACATACTAGAAATAATGCTTTCTTTTATCTTTAGGAGTAGTTGTTCAATAGATATGCAAGGCTAAGCTCTTTTCTTGGTTGCAAGGACGCAGAAACTTTCAGATTTCAAGAACTGTGAGATTTATTCTTCATTTATTTTCAGTTTGTATTATGAATGAGAATGATTGTTTTCCTATGCATGTTTTCTATGATTGTTGTTGATAATTGCTAGAGCGGACTCTAAGTTATTATTGTGAACAATCTATTGCTAAGTTTGGTATCAAAACCGGAGTTAGGGTATATAAACTTGTGAAGCAACTAAGCTTGATAATTGTGGCGGAACTACGTTATTAAACTTAGGGAAAACATTCGATCAAAGCAACACAAGCAGACAACTTGGTTGTTAAGATTAATGAATTTATCTAGATCTTAAGGCTGCCATTAGATTAAATCATTAGTGCGGACACTGTGATTATTTGTTGGTTAGGGCTAGTTATACGGCGGATCCGTTAATTAACCAAAGTTAAGAAAAGATAAAAATTCAGAATATAAACTGGAATTTCGTTTCAAGGATCGGTTCTGATTTCTGTAGGTGGATGTGTGCTTGTGACCAAGGTTTGTTTTCTTGATAAATTTCAGTTTTAATTGATTGTGTTCACTAGTTTAATTTCTTCCATAGTTTAGATTATCACAAATCAAAACCCCCCAATTGCATAACGTATAGCATAAAAATCTAAACTAAATCTTCCTCGTGGGATCGATCCCTTGCTTGCTCTATACTATCTTGTGTGATTTAAGTGTAAGGGTAATTAATTTGTGCGACCGCGACATCGCAACAGGCTCAAGAGGAAATATAAAAGAGTTCTTCCAATGTGCCTAAACCACCTGGTAAGGCAATGAAGGCATCAACATGATTAAACATTGCATTTATTCGAGCAGACATTGTGGAGACCTGTAGTTCCTCTCCAATTGTTTTTCCAATGATGTCCCCTTGTGCTAAAGTTTTGGGGACGACCTTCAAAACTTGAATACCTCTTAAAAATACAACTATTGACACACCTCCCATTAACCCAAGACTGCTTCCCCCTTACACTAAATGAATCTTTCTCTTAGCTAGCACCTGACTAAGATGATTTGCTGATTCTAAAAACTCCTTTTCTTTCCCAGTATTAGATCCACCAAAAACACAAACATTTCTTATGTGATGACCTGAGGAACTTGCCATTTCTACACACTTCTATATTTGTTGAATGTATGGGTTGAGTAGAAATGAAAGGAAGGAAGAAAGGATTTTATAGATAAGAAATTAAAAAGGCAATCATACCACCTATATGTAGGCCAGTTGGAGTCTCTCTCTCACACACACACACTCTCTCTCCCTCTCTCACTCTCTCTTTATTTATTTATTTTAAAAAAACATGTGTATGTATAGGTGGTTGTGATTGTGGCTCACATCTTCCCTTGGTTTTAAGTCCAAGAATGGCTTAAATGCCCTTTATGGGTCAGGGATAGGCTTCCCATCCAGTTTTCTTAAAAACTAGCAAACAAGCTCTTTTTTAGTCAGATTCCCAAGACTATATCGATCATGTTCTTTATGGAAATAGGTTCATAAGTCATGAATTGCATGATGCTTATCTCGACTATGATAAGACTTAAGAGTCAATTAAAGATTATCTAAAGACTCTCTGTGTTTTGAAATAAATCCTATCTTTTGATAATTTTCACAAGACTTGTAAAATGCATGTGAATCCTTGAACATGGTGGGTCAGTAAAATCCACTTTGTAAGATTTTTGTAGTTGTCTTTCTTGATGTGAAATGACTCCCACATGCCTTAGAGTGATAAAATTTAATGGCACTACTTACCTCATTGTCAGGAATGCAACATTGAAATATTTGATCACAATAATATTTGAATAAGTAGGGGTCATCCCAATAAAAGTTTTGCACTTCACTTAAAGCTTTCTTTTGTTTTGGTTATCTGAATAAGCTGGCAAAAATCTTGAAGCAAGAAAATTGATATTTTTAGCAAACCAAGGCATTGAACTAAGAAAGTAGAGATTCATCAGGAAAGTAATCATTGATTGGTGTGATATTGGGTGTCGAATCTGTTGTCACTTTTGATAAAAGATCCGCATCAACATTTTCAGCGCCTTTTTCATCCTCGATTTCTTCCTGATTGGTCATGGCATGAGGAAATTGAAGTGCTAATGGGGAATCAGTCTTTTCTTTGCAATGTTCAGATTCAACCCCTTTCTTACTCTCAGAGATTGACTCATCATCTTTCTCACAAGGTTTAAGAATTGGTTTTTGAATAACCATACTGATTAGTACTTAAAAGTGCATTTTTATCATGGTTTTATATCATCATTTTGCACTTGAAGTATCAATAACTCCTTAACTAAAGCATGTTTTATAATAATATATCTAATAATATAAGATACCTTTAATTTATGGTAAATGTTCATTTTAAATGTAAGTCTATCACATAAATGAAAGGATTGATTGATGACTTTAAGAACTTAAATTGCAAGGGCAAAAAGATGACCAAAATTAGAAAAGAGATGTCAGTGCAATCCAAACCGGAACACAGTTCGGTAATTGGGTCATATCTAGAGGTATAGATCTCAGATTTAGGTCTACTTTATATGGATGGAAAGGTAAGACATAGCCCTACAACTTTCATATGGAGCACAAGATCTCAAAAGGCCATTTTCAAGTCCAAATTGTAGCAAAAACAAAGAAGCCTGAATTTGTCCTCCAGCCCGAGCACTGTTCAGTATTTTGGCTATATCTGGAGTTCTAGAACTCCAAATGAGCTGAAACGTTTACATAAGAAAGCTGAGACAATCTCCTACAACTTTCATGTTTTCAAGTGGCTCTAATTTTGACGTTATCAATGACGTTTTGGGTAGACAAGAGAAGATAAGGATTGTCACCAAGTCAAGAGTTGGTCACCCACTCATCAATTAGTCATCAAATCAACAGTTCCCAATTTTGGCCTGCAAAAGGAGGCATTTGTCATGCATTTAGGCATCTTGGTGTCTAGATCAAGATCATACTCTTCCTTTCTCTCTTTATATTTTTTGTAATGTTTATGCTTTGCTTTCATTAATATCAAGTTTATGCCTTTCATTTCCTTTCATTTACTTAGTTAACTCTTATCTTATTTATGTTCTTATTTTGTTTATTTATTTTTCTTTCTTTCATTATGTCTAGCTAAGTTTATTATGTCAAGGTGAAAAAGTTACACTAGTGGTGTAAGAATAAGTATAATGTAAACTTAATATGGACTTTAATGTTTGATACTAACATGTTTTATATTTGTTATCTTGTTCACTCTTTAATACTTTGCTTGTTAAATGACTAATCTTGATTTATGTTGTCTAACACTTGGTACAACAAATGCTTGGCACTTTCATAGTTCATATTGTATGGTATAACCGACACCTGAGCTATGAAAGGAACTTGATTTGTTGTTAACATAAGTTATAATCATGAATGCTTGATGAAATTTACAAGTATTAGCATTAATTGAATAAGATGACTTATGTAATCATGTTAACAATGTATAATTAGATTGGAACCTCCTTTGTGTGTGGTTTCCAATTGAATAATAAGAGTTTATACTATACTTGTTTGACATACCATTAATGGATCCTCTAACCTTGACATTGTTTGTTATGGTTGTTAAATCTTTACGTTAGTATTCCATGTCAAAGTTCTCATCTTCTTCTTCTTCTTCTTCTTCTTCTATTTCTTTATTATTATTATTATTATTATTATTATTATTATTGCTATTATTACTATTATTATTGTTGTTGTTGTTATTGTTATTGTTGTTGTATTATTGTTATTTATAATTTGTACAATTAACCTCCATGTGGTTCGACCCCGGTCTTGCCAGGTTATTTATTACTTCGACACTCCTGCACTTGGGAGAAGACATCAATCTTTTAGTCATGTCAAGTTTTTGGCGCCGTTGCCGGGGAGGTAAGTCCTTGTATAAATTATAATATTTATTTTATTTTTTCTTTTCACTTTTCTTGTATATAACTTTGTTTCTTTTCTCTTGTTTCTTCTTCTTTTGTTTTCTTTTTCCTTTTATTCTATTCCTACACGTGCATAAGAGTGTGGTCACGTACATCAAGTGGTAGACTTTGTAGGGTATCCTCATCATTTTCAGAAAATATGGCCGAAGAAGATAATCAATCATTTCATAATGAGAATAATGAGAATAAAAGTGCTAGAACATTTAGAGACCACACGAATCCCACAACAACAAGTGCACCATCATGCATAGTTTTTCCTCCCGATGCATCTCATTTTAATTTTAAATCAGGTATTATTCAACTTTTACCTTCTTTTCATGGCTTAGAATTGGAAAATCCATACTTGCATTTAAGGGAATTTGAGGAGGTCTGCAACACATATAATAATTTAAATTGTAACATGAACACCATCAGATTAAAGCTTTTTCCTTTTTCATTAAAAGATAAAGCTAAAACATGGCTACAAAATTTAAGACCAGGATCCATTCGTGCTTGGGATGAAATGCAACAACAATTTTTAAAGAAGTTTTTCCCATCTCATAGAACAAACTCTTTCAAGAGACAAATCACCACTTTCACTCAAAAACCAAGAGAAACATTTTACCAATGTTGGGATAGGTATCGAGACTTCCTTAGTACTTGCCCTCATCATGGTTTTGAAACATGGAGATTGGTTTCACATTTCTATGAAGGGTTAACACCTAAAAATAGGCAAATGGTTGAATTGATGTGCAATGGAACTTTTGAAGATAAAGACCCTGATGAAGTAATGGAGTACTTAGACTTGTTAGCTGAAAATGCTCAAAATTGGACACCGCGGGTACTTATGAGGCACCGAGTAAAACTCAACCTCATACATCTAGTGGAGGTATGTACAACCTTAGGGAAGATCATGACCTTCAAGCCAAGTTTGCATCTTTAGCTAGAAAAGTCAAGGCACTAGAATTGAAAAAGAGTGGTCAATTAAAATCTGTTGAAAACATTGTGTGTCAAATTTGTGAAACAAATGAACACTCAACCAATGATTGTCCAACCTTGCCTTCTTTTAAGGAATGTCTCCATGAACAAGCTCATGCTTTAAACAGTTTCGAAAGGCCCAATCATAACCCATATTTACAAACATACAACCCTAGTTGGAGAAATCACCCAAATTTCAGTTGGAAGAGTGAGAACAACAATGCACAGACTTCACAACCACCGTTTCAAGCACACCACAATTTCCAAAATTCTCATGGATATGCACCACCTTATGCTCCACCTTCTAGAAGAAATCTTGAGGAAACATTGCATGCATTCATTAAAATGCAAGAGACAATCAACACTCAACTTGCTCAAAGCATAACAGATTTTAAAGATACTCTTGCAAAATTAACATCTGCTCTCAGTTTCTAAGAGAAAGGTAAGTTTCCATCTTAACCACAACAAAATCCTAAGGGGCAATACAATGCAAATGCAAGTAGTTTCGGAAGCCAACACATGGATCAAGTCAAATCAGTCACTACTCTACGCAGTGGTAAGGTTATTGAAAAACCCTCTCTTGAACCTTATGAGAAAGATGATGGGTCAATCTATAAGGGTAAGGAAGGGGTTGAATCTGAAAATTGCAAAGAAACGATTGATTCACCGCCAACACTTCCATTTCCTCATGCCATGACCAAACAAAGGAAAGTCAATCACAACTCTGAAATTTTTGAAATTTTCAAACAGGTAAGGATCAATATACCTTTGCTGGATGCTATTAAACAGGTTCCTTCCTATGCTAAATTTTTGAAAGATCTATGCACTGTGAAGAGGAAACTGAATGTGAAAAAGAAAGCCTTTTTAGCAGAACAAGTAAGTGTCATTCTTCAGAACAATAATGCTTTGAAATATAAAGACCCTGGATGTCCTACAATTTCTTGCTTTATTGGAGAACAAAAAATTGAAAGAGCGTTACTTGATCTTGGTGCTAGTGTGAATTTACTTCCATATTCAGTTTTTTAAAGTCTCAATCTAGGTGAGTTAAAACCAACTTCTATATCTCTTTTACTTGCTGATAGATCTGTAAAAGTGCCTAGAGGAATAATTGAAGATGTGTTAGTACAAGTCGATAAATTCATTTATCTTGTGGATTTTATTGTCTTGGACACAGAACCTGTTGAAGCATGTAGTTCATTTCTTGTTATTTTAGGACGTCCGTTTCTTGCAACCTCTAACGCATTGATTAATTGTAGGAATGGACTGATGAAGCTATCATTTGGAAACATGACATTGGAGATGAATATTTTCAACATTTGCAAGCAACCTGGAGATGATAATGATTTATAAGAAGTAGATCATATTGATGAATTAGTTTATGATCAACTTGAATCTACTTTAAGTAAAAATGAGTTAGATGAATCTGAAGATTTGCAAATGTTTATTCTAAGGAAGAAATCACGGATGAAACAAGCACCGAAAATGTTGATGTGAATCTTTTGTCAATAGGGACAACAGATTCGACATCTGACATCACACCAATCGATGATTACTTTCCTAATGAATCCTTACTTTCTCTTAGTCCAATGCCTTGGTATGATAAAAATATCAATTTTCTTGCTTTAGGAGATTTGCCAGCTGATTGGAGTACTCAAGACAAAGAAAAGTTTTTGAACAAAGTGAAGAATTTTTATTATGATGACCCTAACTTATTCAAATATTGTCCTGATCAAATATTTCAAAGATTCATTCCTGACAATGAGGTAAGTGGTGTCATTAAACTTTATCATTATGAAGCATGTAGAAGTTATTTCTTGTCAAAAAAGACAGCTGCAAAAATCTTTCAAAATGAATTTTATTGACCCACCATGTTCAAGGACACGCATGCATTCTGCAAAACTTGTGAAAATTATCAAAAAGTTGATACTGGTCAAAAAGTTTTGTTTTATAATTCTCAACTCTATGCATTCCCTAGAGAGCTAAGACTAAGATGGAGCAATCCTTATAGGGCTTCTGATATTGAGAATTCAATGAATGACAATGATTTTAAGGAAAATGGACATCGTTTGAAAGCTTACTTTGATAATTTTCCTAGTGAAAATGAATCAACTGGTCGGAATGATCTTGTAGATAAAGGTTGATTATTTTGTTTTTCTCACATTGTTTTTGTATTTCTTTTTTAGTGATTTTTTCTAGTTTCTCTCACCCTGGTCAAATGGCGGACAATGGTACTCCGTGACTTAAGTCGATTCTTTCAGTTTCCTACAATAACTGATATTTGTGTATATATTTGTGCAATTCTTTGAATCTCTCTTCTAATTCTCAGTTGAAAATGGACACTAATCTTGAAAAATTGAAAAAGTATTTTCCCGCTCTGCCTCAGAATGCGATTACAAAAATTTATCGTGCTAGATGTGCAAGATTGAGATTGTTAATGAATCATGGAATTCCTGAAGATATTTGCTGGTTGATTGAAGCAAAGGTCCGATTATCAGTTGAGTCCTCTAACTCCTTCATTTCACACATGCCTAGAATAGGTAAAAGCACTTTTGCAAAGAAACGTCGTGCAAAATGACTAGAAGTCTGTCATCGATGTGCTAGATGGACTTGTAATACACAATGTCGTTCTTTATGAATGGTATCTATAAACCGTGAAGATAAAATACAATTCATTAAGGATGGCCTGAGCAAGGAGTCTTTAGATAATCTTTTATGGACTCTTGAGACGCATCCTAGTGGAGATGTGCATCGTGTAATTCATGATTTATGGCCACTATTTCATAAAGAACATGATCGACTTAGTCTTGAGAATCTGACTAAAAAAGACCTTATTTGCCAGTTTTTAAGAAAACTGGATGGGAAGCCTATCCCCGACCCATAGAGGGCGTTTAAACCGTTCTTGGACGTAAAACTAAGGGAAGATGTGAGCCACAATCACAACTACCTGTACATACACATGCTTTTTCAAAAGTAAATAAATAAATAAATAAAGAGAGAGAGTGTGTGTGTGAGACTCCAGCTGGCCTACATATAGGTGGTATGATTGCCTTTCTAATTTCTCATCTATAAAACCCTCTCTTCCTTCCTTTCATTTCTACTCAACCCATACATTCAACAACTACAGAAGTGTGTAGAAATGGCAAGTTCCTCAAGTCATCATATAAGAAATATTTGTGTTTCGGTGGATCTAGTCCTGGGAAAAAAAAGGAGTTTTTAGAATCAGCAAATCATCTTGGTCAAGTGCTAGCTAAGAGAAAGATTCATTTAGTGTATAGGGGAGGCAGTCTTGGGTTAATGAGAGGTGTGTCAATAGCTGCATTTTTAGGAGGTAGTCAAGTTTTGGGGGTCGTCCCCGAAGCTTTAGCACAAGGGGACATCATTGGAAAAACAATTGGAGAGGAACTTCAGGTCTCCACAATGTCGGCTCAAATGAATGCAATATTTAACCATGCTAATGCCTTCATTGCTTTACCAGGTGGTCTAGATACATTGGAAGAGATCTTTCATATTTCCTCTAGGGCTCAACAGCACATTCACCATAAACCCATAGGTTTGTTAAATGTTAATGGTTATTATGATAAGTTGTTGTCTTTTCTTGATCATGCTGTGGAACAGGAATTTCTAACATCTTCTGCACGACAAATCATAATCTTTGCTGTTACTGCTGAACAATTAATTGACCAACTACAATCCTTCATTCCTGTAATTGATCCTTCCATGAGTCGCATAAATTGGTCAACTAAGGAAAGTCGTAAAAAGCTTAAATTGGATTTGAGCCTTCATTTGTGAATTTTTGTGTCTTTTGGTTTTATTATTGTGTTCTGTTATTTCTTATTTTTGTTTCAGTGTGTTTCAGGTTTATCAGTGTTCATTATTTCAGGTGATATCTTCTATACTCTATCTTTCTACCTTTAAACATGGAGGACAATGTCTCATTTTAGTTGGGGGAAAAACGTAGTAGTTGATAAAAAAACAAAAACTGTTTTTCATTTCATAAAGCATGTGTATAATTGTTGTTACTAGGATGTCAGAGTAAAGGAGCTCTTTTGTTAAAGTGACTCTTGAGACGCATCTTAGTAACCATTCTTAACAAGGACTATTATAATACTTCTTGAAATATTCAGGTTTACAAACTCTCGCATTATTATCACTTAATTCTGCTCATATACTTATTTAACATGTATTCTTAAACCTTAATTTACACACACACACTTTAACATATGATTGTGGGTTGCATATTGGATTATTACATTATTTATGTTCTTTTGTTAAAGGTAACAACTAAGGGAAAAGGATTGTATATAATTAAAAAACAAAAACATGAAAAAAAAAAGAAAAAAAAAGAAAAAAACATGATGATAATAAAAAATGTAGATAAGTTTGGTTTCGTAGCCTCCCTAACCTAAGCAATTAAGCCCGGAGGGGTGTTTTAACACCTAATACCCTAAAGTCAACTGACTTGGGAGCTATTGGTCCAACGCTTGTTACATGGGTTGAGGAGAAAAATTTAAGGAAATCAAACATTGCACTATCTACATATTAGTATCTGCGACCCAAGTTACTAAGCTCGTAGGGGTGTCTTAACACCTAATGCCCTAAGACCAACTGGTCTGGGAGTCATTAGCCGAAAGCTCGTTACATGGGTTAAAGATGCATGGTGTTTTTAAATTATATGTATATATATTTAAAAAAAACAAGAAGAAAAAAAAAGACAAAAATAATAATCCCAACCCAAGGAAGTTAACCTTAAACATTAGAACAAAAATTTTGTTTTCTTCCAAGAAAAGCCCCATAATTATGTGTTGATACATTGAGCACAAAAGAAAGGTTTATGAATATCTTGTTAAGAGGTATTGAGCAGGTATATAAATTTAACGAGAGTTTGTTTATTTGGATAGATTAATGGAAGTTAAATGATGAAAACCTTGCTTTGTGGAATTTGCAAACTGTTTTTCTATTTTAATGCTTTGATTACTAGGGACTAGTAATAAGCTGGTTGGGGGGGTGTGATTAGTACTTAAAAGTGCATTTTTATCATGGTTTTACATCATCATTTTGCACTTGAAGTATCAATAACTCCTTAACTAAACCATGTTTTATAATAATATATCTAATAATATAAGATACCTTTAATTTGTGGTAAATGTTCATTTTAAATGCAGGCCTACCACATAAATGAAAGGATTGATTGATGACTTTAAGAACTTAAATTGCAAGGGCAAAAAGATGACCAAAATTAGAAAAGATATGTCGGTGCAATCCAAACCGGAACACTGTTCGGTAATTGGGTCATACCTCTAGCTATAGATCTCAGATTTAGGTCTACTTTATATGGATGGAAAGGTAAGACATAGGCCTACAACTTTCATATGGAGCCTAAGAACTCAAAAGGCCATTTTCAAGTCCAAATTTTAGCAACAACAAAGAAGCCCGAATCTGTCCTCCAGCCCGAGCACTGTTCAGTATTTTGGCCATATGTGGAGTTCTAGAAGTCCAAATGAGCTGAAAGTTTTTACACAAGAAAGCTGAGACAATTGGCTACAACTTTCATGTTTTTAAGTGGCTCTAATTTTGACGTTATCAATGACGTTTTTGGCAGACAAGAAAAGATAAGGATTGTCACTAAGTCAAGAGTTGGCCACCCACTCATCAATTAGTCATCAAATCAATAGTTCCCTATTTTGGCCTATAAAAGGAGGCATTTGCCATGCATTTAGGCATCGTAGTGTCCAGATCAAGATCATACTCTTTCTTTCTCTCTTTTTATTGTTTGTAATGTTTATGCTTTGCTTTCATTAATATCAAGTTTATGCCTTTCATTTCCTTTCATTTACTTAGTTAACTCTTATCTTATTTATGTTCTTATTTTGTTTATTTATTTTTCTTTCTTTCATTATGTCTAACTAAGTTTATTATGTCAAGGTGAAAAGGTTACACTAGTGGTGTAACAATAAGTATAATGTAAACTTAATATGGACTTTAATGTTTGATACTAACATTTTTTATCTTTGTTATCTTGTTCACTCTTTAATACTTTGCTTGTGAAATGACTAATCTTGATTTATGTTGAATAACACTTGGTACAACAAATGCTTGGCACTTTCATAGTTCATATTGTATGGTATAACCGACACCTGACCTATGAAAGGAACTTGATTTGTTGTTAACATAAGTGATAATCATGAATGCTTGACGAAATTTACAAGTATTAGCATTTATTGAATAAGATGACTTATGTAATCATGTTAACAATGTATAATTAGATTGGAACCTCCTTTGTGTGTGGTTTCCAATTGAATAATAAGAGTTTATACTATACTTGTTTGACATACCATTAGTGGATCCTCTAACCTTGACATTGTTTGTTATGGTTGTTAAATCTTTACATTAATATTCCATCTCAAAGTTCTCATCTTCTTCTTCTTCTTCTTCTTCTTTTTCTTTATTATTATTATTATTATTATTATTATTGTTGTTGTTGTTGTTGTTGTTGTTGTTGTTGTTGTTGTTATTACTATTATTATTGTTGTTGTTGTTGTTGTTATTGTTGTTGTATTATTGTTATTTATAATTTGTACAATTAACCTCCATGTGGTTCGACCCCGGTCTTGCCGGGTTATTTATTACTTCGACACTCCTGCACTTGGGAGAAGACATCAATCTTTTAGTCGTGTCAGTTGAAAAATATCATCTGACTAAGCGATATCAAATGATTTCATATTGTTATCATCTTCAATAAATTCACCCATGTCAACTAATAAATTATAAATAACAATAATACAACAACAACAACAATAGTAACAATAATAATATTAGTAGTAGTAGTAATAATAATAGTAATAGTAGTAGTAGTAGTAGTAGTAGTAGTAGTAGTAGTAATAAAAATAATAATAATAGAAAAAGAAGAAGAAGAAGTTGATGAGAACTTTGAGATGGAAGATTAACATAAGGATTAAACAATGATAACAATAAATGTCAAGGTTAGAGAATCCACTAATAGTATGTCAAACAAGTATAGTATAAACTCTTATTACTCAATTGGGAACCACACATAAAGGAGGTTCCAATCAGATTACAAATTGTTAACATGATTATATTAGTTATCTTATTCTATTAATGTTAATACTTGTCAATCTCGTTAGGCATTCATGATTATAACTTAAGTTAACAACAAATCAAGTTCCTTTCATAGCTGAGGTGTCGGTTATACCATACAGTATGAGCTATAAAAGTGTCAAGCATTTGTTGTACCAAGTGTTATACAACATAAATCAAGATTAGTCATGTAACAAGCAAAGTATTAAAGAGTGAAAAAGATAACAAATACAAAACATGTTAGTATCAAACATTAAAGTCCATATTGAGTTTACATTACACTTATTCTTACACAATTAGCGTAACCTTTTCACCTTGACATAATAAATTTAGCTAAACCTAATGAAAGAAAGAAAAATAAATAAAAAAATAAGAACATAAATAAGATAAAAGTTAACTAAGTAAAGGAAAGGAAATGAAAGGCATAAACTTGATATTAATGAAAGTAAATCGTAAGTGACACGACTAAAAGATTGATGTTTTCTCCCAAGTATAGGAGTGTCAAAGTAATAAATAACCCGGTAAGACCGAGGTCGAACCATAGGGAGGTTAATTGTACAAATTATAAATAATAATAATAACAATAATAATAGAATAACAACAATAATAATAATAGTAGCAATAATAAAGAAAAAGAAGAAGAAGAAGAAGAAGAAGAAGAAAAGTTGATGAGAACATTGAGATGGAAAATTAACGTAAGGATTAAATAATGATAACAAACAATGTCAAGGTTAGAGGATCCACTAATGGTATGTCAAACAAGTATAGTATAAACTCTTATTTTTCAATCGAGAACCACACATAAAGAAGGTTCCAATTACATTATAGATTGTTAACATGATTACATTAGTCATCTTATTCGATTAATGCTAGTACTTGTAAATCTCGTCAAGCATTCATGATTATAACTTATGTTAACAACAAATCAAGTTCCTTTCATAGCTCAGGTGTCGGTTATACCGTACAGTATGAACTATGAAAGTGTCAAGCATTTGTTGTACCAAGTGTTGTTATACAACATAAATCAAGATTAATCATTTAACAAGCAAAGTATTAAAGAGTGAACAAGATAACAAATACAAAACATGTTAGTATCAAACATTAAAGTCCATATTAAGTCTACACTATACTTATTCTTACAACATTAGTGTAACCTTTTCACCTTGACATAATAAACTTAGCTAGACATAATGAAAGAAAGAAGAATAAATAAACAAAATAAGAACATAAATAAGATAAAAGTTAACTAAGTAAATGAAAGGAAATGAAAGGCATAAACTTGATATTAATGAAAGCAAAACATAAACATTACAAAGAATACAAAGAGAGAAAGCAAGAGCATGATCTTGATCTGGAAACCAAGATGCCTAAATGCATGGCAAATGCCTCCTTTTATAGGCCAAAATTGGGAACTATTGATTTGATGACTAATTGATGAGTGGGTGGCCAACTCTTGACTTAGTGACAATCCTTATCTTCTCTTGTCTGCCCAAAACGTCATTGATAACGTCAAAATTGGAGCCACTCGAAAACATGAAAGTTGTAGACAATTGTCTCAGCTTTCTTGTGTAAAAACTTCAGCTCATTTTGACTTCTAGAACTCCAGATATGGCCAAAATACTGAACAGTGCTCGGGCTAGAGAACAGATTCGGGATTCTTTGTTGTTGCAACAATTTGGACTTGAAAATGGCCTTTTGAGATTTTGGGCTCCATATGAAAGTTGTAGACCTATGTCTTACCTTTCCATCCATATAAAGTAGACCTAAATATGAGATCTATAGCTCCAGATATGACCCAATTACCGAACAGTGTTCTGGTTTGGATTGCACCGACATCTCTTTTCTAAGTTTGGCCATCTCTTTATCCTTTCAATTTCAGTTCTTAAATTCATCAATCAATCCTTTCATTTATGTGATAGGCCTGCATTGAAAATGAACATTTACCATAAATTAAAGGTATCTAATATTATTATAAAACATGTTTTAGTTAAGGAGTTATTGATAGTTCAAGTGCAGAATGATGATATAAAACCTTGATAGAAATGCACTTTTAAGTACTAATCACACCCCCCAACCATCTTATTACTAGTCCCTAGTAATCAAAGCGTTAAAATAGAAAAACAATTTGCAAATTCCACAAAGCAAGGTATTCATCATTTAACTTCCATTAATCTATCCAGATAAACAAACTCTCGTTAAATTTATATACCTGCTCAATACCTCTTAACAAGATATTCATAAAC
The DNA here is from genome assembly GCF_000495115.2 of Populus euphratica. Classification (NCBI taxonomy): domain Eukaryota; kingdom Viridiplantae; phylum Streptophyta; class Magnoliopsida; order Malpighiales; family Salicaceae; genus Populus; species Populus euphratica. Next base: position 56,391 of record NW_011501081.1, read on the forward strand.
CTTTCTTTTGTGCTTAATGTATTAACATATAATTATGGGGCTTTTCTTGGAAGAAAACAAAATTGTTGTTCTAATGTTTAAGTTAACTTCCTTGGGTTGGGATTGTTATTTTTGTCTTCTTTTTTTTTTCTTTTTTTTTTCTAAATATATATACATATACTTTAAAAACATCATGCATCTTTAACCCATGTAACGAGCTTTCAGCTAATGACTCCCAGACCAGTTGGTCTTAGGGCATTAGGTGATAATAATGCGAGAGTTTGTAAATCTGAATATTTCATGAAGTATTATAATAGACCTTGTTAAGAATGATTACTAAGATGCGTCTCAAGAGTCATAAAAGTTCTCCTTACTCTGTCATCATAGTAACAACAATTTTGCATATGCTTTATGAAATAGAAAACACATTTATTTTATTATTTTTTTTAGCTACTACCCTCTCCCCCCAACTAAAACGAGACATTGTCCTCAATGATTAAAGGTAAAAAGATAGAGTATAGAAGATATCACCTGAAATAACGAACATTGACAAACCTGAAATACACTGAAACAAATATAAGTAACAACAAAACACAATAATAAAACCAAAAGACAAAGATTCACAAATGAAGGCTCAAATCCAATCTAAGCTTTTTACGGCTTTCCTTAGTTGACCAATTTATACGACTCATGGAAGGATCAATTACAGGAATGAAAGATTGTAGTTGGTCAATCAATTGTTCAGTAGTAGCAGCAGAGATTATGATTTGTCGTGCAGAAGATGTTAGAAATTCCTGTTCCACAGCATGATCAAGAAAAGACAACAACTTATCATAATAACCATTAACATTTAACAAACCTATGGGTTTATGGTGAATGTGCAATTGAGCCCAAGAGGAAATATGAAAGATCTCTTCCAATGTGCCTAGACCACCTGGTAAAGCAATGAAGGCATCAGCATGGTTAAACATTGCATTCATTCGAGCTGACATTGTGGAGACCTGAAGTTCCTCTCCAATTGTTTTTCCAATGTTGTCCCCTTGTGCCAAAGCTTCAGGGACGACCCCCAAAACTTGACTACCTCCTAAAAATGCAGCTATTGACAAACCTCCCATTAACCCAAGACTGCCTCCCCCATACACTAAATGAATCTTTCTCTCAACTAGCACCTGACCAAGATGATTTGCTGATTCTAAAAACTCCTTTTCTTTCCCAAGACTAGATCCACCGAAAACACAAATATTTCTTATTTGATGAATTGAGGAACTTGCCATTTCTACACACTTATATATTTGTTGAATGTATGGGTTGAGTAGAAATGAAAGGAAGGAAAAAAGGGTTTTATAGATGAGGAATTAGAAAGGCAATCATAACACCTATATGTAGGCCAGCTGGAGTCTCACACACTCTCTCTCTCTTTTTATTTATTTATTTATTTACTTTTGAAAAAAAAAGCATGTGTATGTACAGGTAGTTGTGATTGTGGCTCACATCTTCCCTTGGTTTTACATCCAAGAATGGCTTAAACGCCCTCTATGGGTCGGGGATAGGCTTCCCATCCAGTTTTCTTAAAAACTGGCAAACAAGGTCTTTTTTAGTCAGATTCCCAAGACTCAGTCGATCATGTTCTTTATGAAATAGTGGCCATAAATCATGAATTGCACGATGCACATCTCGACTAGGATGCGTCTCAAGAGTCAATAGAAGATTATCTAAAGACTCCTTACTCAGGCCAGCCTTAATGAATTGTATTTTATCTTCACGGTTTATAGATACCATTCCTAAAGAACGACATTGTGTATTACAAGTCCATCTAGCACATCGATGGCAGACTTCCAGTCGTTTTGCACGACGCTTCTTTGCAAAAGTGCTTTTACCTGTTCCAGGCATGAGTGAAATGAAGTTAGAGGACTCACCTGATAATCGGACCTTTGCTTCAATCAACCAGCGAATATCTTCAGGAATTCCATGATTCATTAACAATCTCAATCTTGCACATCTAGCATGGTAAAGTTTTGCAATCGCATTACAGATATCAGTAATTGTGGGAAACTGAAAGAACCGACTTAAGTCACGGAGTACCGTTATCCGCCCTTTGACCGGGGTGAGAGAAACTAGCAAAAATCACTTATTGTCAGGAATGAATCTTTGAAATATTTGATCAGGACAATATTTGAATAAGTTAGGGTCATCACAATAAAAGCTCTTCACTTCGTTCAAAAACTTTTCTTTGTCTTGGGTACTCCAATCAGCTGGCAAATCTCCTAAAGTAAGAAAATTGATATTTTTATCATACCAAGGCATTGGACTAAGAGAAAGTAAGGATTCGTTAGGAAAGTAATTATCGATTGGTGTGATGTCAGATGTCGAATCTGTTGTCGTTGTTGATAAAAGATTCGTATCAATATTTTTGGTGCTTGTTTCATCCGTGATTTCTTCCTTAGAATAAATCATTTGCAAATCTTCAGATTCATCTAACTCATTTTTACTTAAAGTAGATTCAAGTTGATCATAAACTAATTCGTCAATATGATCTACTTCTTATAAATCATTATCATCTCCAGGTTGCTTGCAAATGTTGAAAATATTCATCTCCAATGTCATGTTTCCAAATGATAGCTTCATCAGTCCATTCCTACAATTAATCAATGCGTTAGAAGTTGCAAGAAACGGACGTCCTAAAATAACAGGAAATGAATTACATGTTTCAACAGGTTCTGTGTCCAAGACAATAAAATCCACAGGATAAATGAATTTATCGACTTGTACTAACACATCTTCAATTATTCCTCTAGGCACTTTTACAGATCTATCGGCAAGTAAAAGAGATATAGAAGTTGGTTTTAACTCACCTAGATTGAGACTCTAAAAAACTGAATATGGAAGTAAATTCACACTAGCACCAAGATCAAGTAAGGCTCTTTCAATTTTTTGGTCTCCAATAAAGCAAGAAATTGTAGGACAACCAGGGTCTTTATATTTCAAAGCATTATTGTTCTGAAGAATAGCACTTACTTGTTCGGCTAGAAAGGCTTTCTTTTTCACATTCAGTTTCCTCTTCACAGTGCATAGATCTTTCAAAAATTTAGCATAGGAAGGAACTTGTTTAATAACATCCAGCAAAGGTATATTGATCCTTACCTGTTTGAAAGTTTCAAAGATTTCAAAGTTGTGATTAATTTTCCTTTGTTTGGTCATGGCTTGAGGAAATGGAAGTGCTGGCGGAGAATCAGTCTTTTCTTTGCAATTTTCAGATTCAACCCCTTCCTTACCCTCAGAGATTGACTCATCATCTTTCTCATAAGGTTCAAGAGAGGGTTTTTCAATAACCTTACCACTGCGCAAAGTAGTGACTGATTTGACTTGATCCATGTGTTGGCTTCCGGAACTACTTGCATTTGCATTGTATTGCCCCTTGGGATTTTGTTGCGGTTGAGATGGAAAACTTACCTTTCTCTTGAAAACTGAGAGCAGATGTTAATTTAGCAAGAGTATCTTTAAAATCTGTCATGTTTTGAGCAAGTTGAGTATTGATTGTCTCTTGCTTTTCAATGAATGCATGCAATGTTTCCTCAAGATTTCTTCTAGGAGGTGGAGCATAAGGAGGTGCATATCCATGAGAATTTTGAAAATTGTGGTGTGCTTGAAATGGTGGTTGTGAAGTTTGTGCATTGTTGTTCTCACTCTTCCAATTGAAATTTGGGTGATTTCTCCAACCAGGGTTGTATGTTTGGGAGTATGGGTTGTGGTTGGGCCTTTGGAAATTGTTCAAAGCATGGGCTTGTTCATGAAGACATTCCTTAAAAGAAGGCAAGGTTGGACACTCGTTGGTTGAGTGTTCATTTGTTTCACAGATTTGACACACAATGTTTTCAATACATTTTAATTGACCACTCTTTTTCAATTCTAGTGCCTCGACTTTTCTAGCTAAAGACGCAAACTTGGCTTGAAGGTCATGATCTTCCCTAAGGTTGTACATACCTCTACTAGATGTATGAGGTTGAGTTTTACTCGGTGCCTCATAAGTACCCGCGGTGTCCCAATTTTGAGCATTTTCAGCTAACAAGTCTAAGTACTCCATTGCTTCATCAGGGTCTTTATCTTCAAAAGTTCCATTGCACATCAATTCAACCATTTGCCTATCTTTAGGTGTTAACCCTTCATAGAAAGGTGAAACCAATCTCCATGTTTCAAAACCATGATGAGGGCAAGTACTAAGCAAGTCTCGATACCTATCCCAACATTGGTAAAATGTTTCTCCTGGTTTTTGAGTGAAAGTGGTGATTTGTCTCTTGAAAGAGTTTGTTCTATGAGATGGGAAAAACTTCTTTAAAAATTGTTGTTGCATTTCATCCCAAGCACGAATGGATCCTGGTCTTAAATTTTGTAGCCATGTTTTAGCTTTATCTTTTAATGAAAAAGGAAAAAGCTTTAATCTGATGGTGTTCATGCTACAATTTAAATTATTATATGTGTTGCAGACCTCCTCAAATTCCCTTAAATGCAAGTATGGATTTTCTAATTCTAAGCCATGAAAAGAAGGTAAAAGTTGAATAATACTTGGTTTAAAATTAAAATGAGATGCATCGGGAGGAGAAACTATGCATGATGGTGCACTTGTTCTTGTGGGATTCATGTGGTCTCTAAGTGTTCTAGCACGGTTATTCTCATTATTCTCATTATGAAGTGATTGATTATCTTCTTCGGCCATATTTTCTGAAAATGATGAGGATACCCTACAAAGTCTACCACTTGATGTACGTGACCACACTCTCATGCACGTGTTGGAATATAATAAAATG
>NW_011501082.1:0-1914 GCF_000495115.2 Populus euphratica
AGCCCCAACAATCATAAAGGCATCGACTAACAAGTCCCATAAGGTTAAGTCATATGATAACATTGATCAAGCTAAAATAAAGGCGCTAGAAGCTAGACTCAAAGTCATTGAAGGGGTAGACTTACATGACCCGGTACGGGCAGAAAAGATGTATTTGGTCCCTAATATGGTTGTACCTAAGAAGTTTTGTGTTCCTAAGTTCATCAAATATAGTGGAACATAATGCCTCATGACCCATTTTAGGTTATACTGTAATAAAATGACAGAAGTAGTACATCATGAAAAACTACTGATGTAGTTTTTTCAAGATAGCTTAAGTGGAACAACTTTGAGCTAGTATATGAGATTGGACAACATAAAAATTCAGATATGAAAAGATTTGATGGATGCTTTTGTGAAATAGTACAAGTACAACTTGGACATTGTTCTTGACAAAACCAGCTTATCCAATCTAGAGAAAAATAACAAAGAAAGCATAAGGGAATATGCTCAAAGATGGCAAGAAGTAGCTGCTCAAGTACACCCTCTACTTTTGGATAAAGAGATGGTCTTTTTATTTGCCAACATATTCAAGCACCCTATTACGAACATGTGATGGGTAGTTTGGCCCAGCAATTCACTAACGATGTGGTAGTGTGTGAATGTATTGAATAAGGGGTTAAGAGTGGTAGAATTTCTGAACCCACCGAGAAAAGAGACTTCGAAAGAAAAGAGGTCCACCATGTTGAAGATGGCTACAAGGGTAGGAAAAACTCATCCCAAAACTAGCACACTCCATCTCACATTGCTAACATAAAAAAACCTCAGCCCCAAAACTTTTTGGTCAAAACTTAAATTGAAAATTACCAAAGGGTTCAAGAACAACTACCTCTATTGCTGCTACCCCTGAATGAGATGTATCAAAAGCTATTGAGCATCGTGCATGTAGCGCCAAAACCTCTAACACTTGTGCAACCACCTTGTCCTAATTGGTATAAGCCAAAAATCAATTGTGAATACCATACTAGTATTGCTAAGTATAACATCCATACCTGTAATGCCTTTAAGAGAAAACTTCTGCAATTAATCAAGGTTAGTTGAATAGAATTGGAAGATGCCCCCAATGTGAATATAAACCCCCTGCCTAATCATGCTTGAAGCATAAGACGGCTAGCTTGCCCTATTATTGTCTTTTGTTTCATATTTTTGAACAAAACTGTCTATGGCAAATGAGCTCTTAATAAATAAGATTATATGCTTTCCTGTGTTATATCACACTTTTTTTTTGTTATGACAAGTAAATAACATTTTAAGCACAACTTTTGCTCACAAAAATTACAACATGAATAATCCTTTGGTGTTTTCTTTTGGTTCTTCTAAAACCATACATAACCTCATACATTTTCAAAGATATTTTTGGGACCTCCAAAGTGAGTACAAAAATAAACATCATATTGGTATTTGTCTAAAACAACTATATTTTAGAAATTCAAGTGATTCCTTAGACATGAAAATTGAAACAAACATAAAAATAAAGACAACAACACCATGAGGTGACTCACAAGTTGAGTTTTATTTGAATGCACAAATCATTTTGCATACGCATATGAAAGCAAGACCTATCGATCCTCAATGCATTGAGTTTGAGATAAGGAAAAGCCATCTTTGATAATCTTTTCACAAGGCTGAAATATATCATTTGCAATCCCATTTTGAGCGTCATATTTTTTTTTAAAAAATAACCTTGACTAGGATCACACCCAACACTTGGGGACTAATAAGAGAGGTTTTAAAGACCATTAATCGGAAAAGACTTCATTATCATCTAGACAAAGCAGTTGTTGCATGTCACCCGCACGGTATTGGCTAGCGATTTTTTTATTAATGTTTGCTTGATTGGTTCGTTGGAAACACCACCTAGTATTTAATCAAAGG